>NW_007579775.1:48134-93749 GCF_000690725.1 Stegastes partitus
AACTAATTTAGTCAGCGATTTTGGTCGACTACGGCAATCGTTTATTGCACCCGTACTGATCTGATTGATATGTCGGATCTGGGGTGATTTAGAAAACTGAGATGAGACAGGCCATTGTCATTTGGTAAAGTAAGCAATATATTTTCCACCGTTTTGCTGTTCTTCATCTTGTTTGAATCAGTTTTCATTTGTAATTACGGCTTATTCTTTGGTTCTCTCAGGGGAAAAGTTTCTTTTCCTAGCGGTTCTCAGTTTTATTGCGCTTCATCTGCAGTCTCACTATTGAGTAAAATGTCTCGTTAGCTGATGCTGAATCAGGTTTCTAGTGTCACACCAGCTGCTCCGCCCTGCTCTTCATATCTGGAAGGTTCTGGTTGGAAATGATAGCATCTCTAAACCTCAAACCAAAGGGTGAAATCACCAATTGCTACGCCCATGTTAATAATACAGCCCATGGTCAGCTGCTGTCTGAGCTGTAATATGATGTTATTTGCTTTATTTAAGTTTTACATTTATAGGCTGCTAGACTCCAGCCCCCCACGACCCCAGTGAGGATTAATCAGTGTATAGATAATGGATGGATGGATGGATTTATAGGCTGCTCGTCCATCTGAGCTAAACTGTGCTGTAATGTTATAATAATGAAAATAATAGCAACAATAATAATATTACACTTTATGTGCTTTGCAAAATGAAAAAGACAAACTCAAACCATTTAAACACAGTTTGAAATATCTAAAGTAAAGCAAAAACATAACTTGCAGATGTAGCCACTTCCACCGTTATCATCTGAATCATTGCAGACATTTAAACATCCTCATAGCTTGCTTGTGCAGAACTAGTTTATTTCTTTGGATGACTTTTCTTTTTGTTTTTTAGATTCCTCTGCTGCTAAAATGAGCTCCTAGTTTCAGAGTTGAGTACAACTGGCCTCTCTTAAAGGTCAGCATTCCCTCGTCTGGCCCCAGCAGTCTAAATGAGCCATAACCTCCTCTGCCTCAGACTGATGTACAAAGAAGAAAAACTTTACAAAAGACAGAAACACTTACTGAGAACAGCATACTCCTTTGGCTTGTCCTGGGTAATTTCCCAGAGGAAAGTGTTGGTATCCTTCATACATCTTTGTGACACGGCCGAGGCCTGCGTATTTTCCAGCTCTGCGCTGCCCCCCACTAAAAGAAGAAACACCACCAAACTCAGGGCCATTTTACGACTGACTGCACCTTTTTGGTGAAGACGGTGCTTAAATAACATAGGAGGGGACACATCATCGTCCAGAGAGGCGCGTGAAATTCATCTTCCACGGCTGGATTGAAAAACTGCTCTGGCCACTGTGGCTCGCCCCCACCTGGCTTTCTATGTCAGGTGTGAACAGGATTTGGTTACGTGAAAGAAGATGGGAGGCTAACAAAAAGATCCAGGCTGTGATTTTTTTGTCACCACACAGGAGCAGCGTAATTGAAGTGCAAGACTAATAATTATGGTTGACCTACAAACAACATAACTACCATCTAAGCAACAGTGTGGACGCTCAGGGAAACGTCTCCGCTTGAGCTTGAGCACCTCATTTACACATTTACAACCGTTATGCTACACTTTTCTACTGCGTTAGTTTTTATTAGAACCATTGGCTCAAGATAAATGGCGGCAGAACAAACACTAAATGTAATGAAAATAAATCAGCAAAGGAACTGGCCACTAGAGGGGGAACTTGTCCTAAAAATCTGTTTACCATGAGTTTACCAGGCAAACAACCTTTAAAACAATATTTACTGGCATGAAACTGTGATCCAACCATTGTTAATTGTGCATTACAACTATTTTGTCTTGTAAAGAGGATATGATCACTCCTTGGTCTCCACTATGGCTCACTCTCATGACAAAGACCTGACTGCAAGTCATTAAATCTGATTTTACTAATTCATTTTATTTAAAATTTTGCCACCCAGTGCACTGATAGTAATTGAAACTCTAACAACTGTTTATTTTGGACGTTTACCACAGGAATGGAGGAAAAAGGATAAATACCTATTGAGTGTTTTGTTGGTTGGTAAGAAATCTATAACTAAGAAGTGGTTATCACATGATACTCCCACTGTGTCAGCATGATGGGATATAACACTGTATATTTATAAAATGGAAGAGATGACAGCGTTTACAAATCAAGACTGGTTTGTAGCATGTTGGGAAAAATGGGTTGTGTACATAAAAATGAAAAAGCCCAATTTAATGTTGAGTTTAAAAATTTAAAGAAAATTTAAAGGTCACCCCCTAATGTTCTGAAAGACCTCCCATCTTTGCCGATTTGATTTTTATTCTTTAAATTTTTTTAATTTTAATTTTTTTAATGTTAATTTTTATGGGAAAATGTTTTCTGAAGAAAGAACAACGACAATATTGTGCACATGTGAATTGTACTCATCACTAAAAATTGCTAAAATTGATAAATAAATTTAAAAAACAGCCAAAGTCCTGCTGCTACACAACCAGAATGTGTGTCTTAAGTTCCACGTCTGGTTAAGTTTAGGCAACAAACGCAAAACACTTGAGGAATACTGATACGGTTGATATGAAAAACTTCATGTAACGAAACAGCTCCAGGACACACCATGCAACTTTTTGTTTAGTTTCATTCATCATTCATGTTTTAGGTGACCGGATAAACGTCACTCTACTTTTAACTCTGTGTTAAAGCCCAGTAAAAGTTCTCCAAATTAGACATTAGTCATTCCTGTTTGCAGTATAGTGTGGTGTGACAGTCACTGGATTGTTTTACTGCTAAAAGAGACTTTAAAAAGTGCATGTTTGTTACCAGCTCTGGCGTTTAAAACCTTTTTTCCACGATTTCCCAGCCTGATATCATGACAAGTTACATAACAAATCACATCACTTGCATTCGCTCAGCCTGTCCCCCTCACCTTCACCCTTTACATTAACTCATGTGTGTGTTCATTTAACATTGTGAAATGACACGCAATAAGTCCGGATGTCAATTTTGATTTCCTAGACAGATTTCTAGATTAATTAATCCTGTTTATTCACAAAGGAAATCAAAGATAAGGAGATTTGTGGAACGTGTGAGTCACACTGATGCTGAAATTGTGTGTCTCGTCTATTTGTGCACGGTGGCTTTATTAAAGGAGAGTGAATCAAAATGGTAGTTAAAGGAGGCTGGAAAACCAAAACAGTGAGCTGGAGGATGCTGAAAAAGAAGCAGAGTCAGTTCATTACTATTGGTTTCTCTTTTACAGGCATCATTTGATCTAATGTTAAAATAAAATATTGACGACTGCAGCTTTAAAGACAGAGAAAGATTATTCTCTTAAACAAAGGCACCGTATTCCTGTAACCTTAACTAAGTAATTCATGTATAACCATGAGACAGAGCTGGATGAAAGTGCAGTTGTTCATATAAAACTAACACTTCAGATTTCAACATACTGTTTTTCTTAAAAATAAACACATTTAGACTTAAGTCCTAGTAGTATTAATAATCCACGACAACACACAAACCTATGCATGAATGATCAGAAGAGGATTTCTGGTATATTTCCATTGAGAAGAGCCGATGTCTCGTGTGCAGTGGACATCAGGTCTCGCCTCTGGCAGGTTTCATCGTTTATTGACATAAAGAACAACTTTGTACACAAGCATCAGAAATGTCTAAAAATGGCAGCAGCAGCAGCGACAGCAGCAGCAAGACACATTCTAATCAACAAACAATTCACAGACTGCTTCTCACATGCAGTTTTACAGCGCAAGACATGAAAAGTCTCATTGTCATCGTGGAAAAACGACCATCCAAAACTCAGTGGTATTTTTATTTTGGAAACGCTTGTTCTTTCAACTGAACTGGCGATCTCCTTTCAAGTCAGGTTCACAGCCGAGTTTACATTCGTAGACGTTTTTGTTTAGTGTTGAAGTTTTCCAGTGTAAATCCTGTCAGTGAACATTCATTATTATTATTATTACTATTATTCCACATTAACTCAAAGAACCACGAACTCAGGAAATATTAAAAAAATAAAAAGCAGGAATTAAATGATAATGTTGGCATTGTTATGAAATACAGGGACGTTACAATTTTATTTTTATTGTGCCGTAACCACAGAGTTACACTAATATGCTGTAAAGAAGACTGCTGTTTAAAAAAGGCAAGTGCTTTGTACCTTATTGTTTAAATATTTAGCTAAATAAACATTTTTAAGTCAATTGTAATCTCAAAGAGCTGCCATGTATAGTGTATTAAGACAGGAATGAAACGTCAACATAAAAAAAAAATCACAATCTTGTACAAAATACTTTTTTAAAAAGGAAATTTGGCCCATGTTTGTCTTTAAAAGATACGACCATGTTTGACATAATCTTTTTTTTTTTTTTTTTAAACTGGGAGCTTACTTTTAATTGTTCCATTTTTCTAATTTTTCTGTTGTGTATGTTTCTGATATGTCATGACAATAACTTGTCTTCAACTGATTGTCCCGAAATCTTCAGAAATGTCAGTTTACTTCAGCGCAAAGTTACCGCAGAGATTCTGTTCTGGGATCAGTTGTTTCCAGGTGTGTTACCAGACACGAACCAGGGTTTTATTGTAAAAGCTAAGCCTCACAGAGAAATGCTAGATTTTTTATAAACGCAAGTTGAGGGAATCTTGAAGCATCCACAGTTTTATATGGTTTTTCAACCAGACATTCGTTGGACATTAGCAGCATTGAAGATTCAAAACACTGCTGAGTGTATGAGGATTAATCCCATTACAACAATATATCCCTACATTATGTAGTCCTAGTGAGAAGACAACAATGGAAACTGTTAAAATAAAAGGCTCTTCTAAAAAAAGATCTATTCGAGGCCTATAGAAACATCTACATGTGTACAAAAAACTATCTTGTTCAATTTACTAAAAGACACTTGACGTGACTTTGATGTATGTTACATATTTGTGTGTATATTGTATACATATTGTCGTACACCACATATACATCTTGTATCTACAGCTTAACCACAGCCAACGGAGGTACTGCAGGTTAAACAAACTGTATACATTTAAAACAGCGTTTGATGGAATGATTAAAAAGTCTCACTTTTCGACTGCGCTCAGTCTCTTTGACCTAATGAACGCCATCCCATGTGTCCTCATGTGGGTGTTCAGGTTGCCCTCCGTTTCGAACATCTTCCCACACACTTTGCATTTGGTATTTGGCGTCCCGTCATCGTTCTCGTCTGTAACGCCAAACTGGTTCTCTCTTTGACTCTCCTCGTCGTCTTTGCCCCGTCCGTAGTATCGGCCGAGACCGTGCGGCTCCTTCAGCCGGTGGACGATGAAGAGGTGTCGGGCCAGCGAGCGGTGGGACGTGTAGCACAGGCCGCACTCCTGGCACTGGTAGGACGAGCCATCCGACTTGTGCTGAGGTATGTGCTCATGGAAAGCGGCGATATCTTCCGTGGTGAAGCCGCAGACGGCACACTTGTGGACTTTTAGGATGTTTACCTTGAGTCTCTTCAGTGGCTGCGAGTCGGAGCTCCTGGAGGTCAAGCCCGGAGACCCCTCACCGTCCTCTGTTTTCCTTTTGGGGCTGAAGCTCTGCAAAGGAGATTAAGTTAAAGTTAGCAGCAAAAACATAAAATCTGCAATGATATAGACGTCGCATTTTTATTAGAAACTTGTGCCACAGTACCTTTTCCTTATTGGGTAAAGCCTCCATGTTATCAGGGTCAACGGTCTTTCTTCCTGCATCTTTACCTCCGTGCATCAGCTGAATGTGCTGATCCAGCAGCACTCTTTTAGTGAAGGGCTGACTGAGAGCTGGACAGTGCCTGTCAAAATACAAAAAAATTACAATTATAACCATTTGCAAGCTGACTTTGTTCTCTGTTTTCTGTGCATACATTTAATTTGAATGCATTTTCTTTAATACTGATAAAGAATTGCACGTATGAGATGCGATCATAAAGTTACAAGACCTGCAACATGTGTCAGCAGGAATGTCACAAGTTAGGAGACCACAATCAACATTGGGACCTATAATACGCATGTTTCTAAGTGCACATTTGTGATTTCTCCATACAGGAACAGGAAGAAAACATCACAATCAGGACCAGTCTGCAGCCAGGAAGAGCAAATCCTAATGTTGAGGATCATCAGACAAGACACAAGAGGTGGGTTTGCTACCACCAAGAGAATAAACAACAGTATCTTCAGGATGCACCAGGAGCATCTTCATTGTGTTCTTCTGGTGCACAACCACTTGAATGTACCAGTCTGCTCGGGTTGGGCTGTCAAAGCAGAGTTCTACTGTAGCATCCAGAGGTGTCTGAGGGAGAACTTTTACCAAAAGCAACCTGCAATGGCATGACATGCTCCAATGTGTTGTTCCCCCAGTTATACCACATTAATTGCATGTCAGTTTTTATGGCCATGTTAACATGATCGTCACTCCCCTCCTGGCCTGCTCACCAGATTTAGCTGTCTGTGACTTCTTAATCTTTCCCATGATGATATTCAAGTTGGAGGTCACTGTCAGTGATTCAGTGCTCATTAGAGAAGGTCCATAAGATGTTTAAATTATGGAACTTCCAGGGAGTCTTATCAGTGTTCCAGGAGCACTGGGAGCTGAGTATCACTGCACAAGGACACTACTTGGATGCAGCCAAATTCAAATCAAGTACAGGTTTAGATTTTTACAGGCACAGTAAGGAAAGTGTAAAGTCAACCACAAGGTGCTCTTCATTCTTACACTGGACTTTGCAAACATGCAGATTCCTTCTCGGAGTAACTGGGGCTAGTATATAGACCCAACACATGCCTCTTGAGACTTGACATATGTTACACATTATATGATGGGGAGAGGTTTGAATGACCCCTTTGAAAGACTTTTATTGATGAAGACATCAAATGCAACTGGATGTGTGATAATTGCGACGTTTAGTATCATAGTTAATTAACAGAGTGCTCATTAAATGCTGACGGTGTGCTCACAGTTAGAGAGGAAGTGATGCATGGTTTCGTGCGGGGACCATGCTGAGCCTAAAATAATCAGTGTGCTTACTCACGGGCAGGTGTAGACCTTCCTCAGCCCCTTGTGTTTGAGACGGTTGTGTCGGCAAAGACTGTGAGAGGAGCTGAAAGACTTGTCACACTGTCGACATGGGTGCTTCTTCAGAATCTGGAATATGGAAGAGGGGAATGACTAAGACACCTAAAAAAAACAACATCAACTCTGCAGAGCAGAAACTATGCTTCCCTGAGCACGAGGGGGGCTCATGTGTCTTTCTTCTATACTTGTACGTTTACGTTGGTTTTTATCCAAACATACTTTTAACAGGACGATTAAACTGCCTGTCACGTTGGTTTACATACTGCATAGTTAGGATTTCGGAGGAGCACACTTGACCTGCTTCTCTGCGTAGATGACAAAAGACATTTCTATGTATCTTCAGAGAAACATAATTCCAGCTTTGTCCTTTTGCATCGATAAGCAAAATCGAAAAAAATACCACATGGCCCATTAAAAACTTCCTAACGAGAGTGAGTTTAAACCTTCACCTTTCCATGTTCTCGCCTCATGTGCGCCACAAAGAGCTCCCTGGAGTTGAAGAGGCTGCTGCAGTCTCCACATGTGTAACCTGAGCTGGAAGGGCTCTTAAAGTCTGCTGAAGAGTTGCTGTTGGTTTTCTTCAGCGGTGACGGTGACGGTTTCTTTTCTCCCTTGTCTTGAACGTTGACATTTCCTCCATCTTTGCTGTTATTAGTATGGGTGCTGTTGCTGCTGTTAGAATTCGTTGGTTTCGAGCTGAGAGGGAGGTTGATACCCAAGTTTGGTGGACCCTCTATGGTCTTCAGGGTTCCATGGATGGCCTGGAAAAGGAGCGACATAGACACTGTTGACATTTTTCATACTTAAGATGTTATTACTACTCATGTGAATGGCTTTTGAATTAAAAAGACTATAATATTTTAGCTACCTTAATATGGTCCAACATGAGCTGTTTCTGTGCGTAGTGCATGGAGCAGTCGGGGCATTTGAACACTGAAACTTTATGATTGACAATGTGCTGGTCGAAATGTGTGTAGAGCAGAGACTGCAGGGTGAACACTGTATCACACATGGAACATTTGTAGATCACCCTGAAAGACAAAACAAGAGCAAAAAAACAGTTTGTTGCAAAGTGTAACTGAAGAAGGCATTGAAAGAATCCCAGCTGTTACTGAGCAAACAAACTTCTACAAATTCTGTTACAACTGTGGTCCCACATTTCAAATTTAGAGCAACATGCGAACAAACACATTGAAATGCTTCAGCTCATCGCATATTGTCTGACATAGTCAAGTCAAATTGAGGCACCATAGGAGCCAAACCCCCCCAGCACATTGGTGCGAGGACAGCTGCTCTTGAGCACCCGTATCATCAGCACTGCTGATGATGGACAGTGTGCAAGTGAGCGAAAGGTTGCCATGTGGAAAAAACAAACCCAAGTTAAGCCACCACATCTAAAATCCACAAATCCTGTTACTGATGAAGCAGCAAGGATGATTTTCTACAGAAAAAGGAATTGGGCATGGGTATTAGGTTACACTGGCGTGTGCCGTTGTGAAAGATGGAGCATGTGGATGTGTGTTGGTGTGTAGGCCCGTGTGTCTGGAGAAAAAACAGCTACAGCTTTGAATGACAGCTGAAACACATTTGACTAGAAATGTAAGTACAATGGATTTATGTTAAACACAGCCTTTTAAAACCATAGTTACAGTGGATAAAACATGTAAAGACCTACTTGGGCTCTCCTGCCTTCAATCCCGGATGCTGTGTATGTGCATGCGAGTGTGTTCCAGGTGCAGACTTGAAGGCCATGGGGCAGAGAGGACATTTATAGAAGACCTCGCAGTGAGTATTCTGGATATGGGACTTTAGTGTTGCAACGTCAGCAAAGATCACACTACAGTGGACACAGCTGGAGGGAGAAAGAATGGAGGCAGAGGGAGAAAAAGTGAGATATGGCAAAGGTCAGATTTACAAGACATTTTAACTGTCAGTTTAGCTCATTCCTCTGAGCGAGGCACTTCATGGGTTGCAATGTGAGGTTGTCTTCTGTCATTTATTTGATTGGTGCCATCAGAATTTAGCAGGCTGCTCAACACAGGACACACAGGCTCAAGACTGTGAAAGACTGTTCCTAAAGTTGTATGGAAATACACATATTGACTTTTTGGTCAAGAGTTAGATAAGAAGATCAATACCACTTGTGTCTGTATGTCGAACACCAATCTACAGCCGGGAGATGGTTAACATGGCAGGAAGCAGAGGGAAGCAGGACCTACAAGGAACTTTAAAGCTTGTTCACTTACATGTTTGGTCTAGTTGTATAGATGGATGTTCTGTATTTTTGGTCAAAGCAGGCTAGTTGTTATGCTAAGCTAAGCTAACAACCTGCTAATTCTCACTTGTACCTCATAGAGTAATGTCAGTCGTTGTAATGAATCATCAATAATTACATTTTCCAAGAAAAACAGGTTTTTATACATAGACATGCATGAATAATCTTGGATGGTTAATGTCTCATTTCCAAGATAAAACAATCTTTCTTTCTTTTTGCACAACAAGCACAGCTTTTAAGTTAAAATCTAAATAGTTCTTCAAGTGCACGTGAATGTAATGTCGCATTTATGATGTTGTGACACTTCAGTGGAAATATCATTAGCAGACATGGATGTCATAGCATATTTTAGGACATTGCAGATTTCAACTTTAAGACAAACTGTTCATTTCATAACAGTTTGATAGACCAGGCTCCTAATTGGAACATAATTGCTCATTTTCATTTTAAATGGCTTGTATCCTGGGTGACTACACATGAAAATTGCAACTGTCCAATTTTGTCCAATAAGTTTCATTGTGAATAATATCACATAATGTAATAATAACTGTAATTTAAAATGACATAAGTGGCACCTTGGTTGAAAAGCAAGAGTACGGGGCATTTAAGTCAGAGCACGGCTACGTACTGAAGATCATGACTCAGGATTGTTTTCAACTTCAAATTTGACAAGACGACGAAAAAAAAAAGCGTTTCAACAGATGTTTGGACATTACAATTTAGTGAAGCTGACCTAAAGTTTTGGAACATGTGGTCTATCTGAGCACAACAGCAGACGAGAATACAAGCTGTGGTAAACTGACCGGTAGCCGACTCTGCGGGTGTAATGCAAGCAGTTCTTGGTGACATGTGACTGGAAGTGGACAGAGCGACAGCTGGCACCACACTCAGGGCAGATATAGGGAGACTTGTGCTGGTGGATTCGCTGGTGTGACAGAAAGCTGCACTGATTCGGGAGAAGCATTTGACAAATAGTGCATGTTTTCTGTGGGACAAGAAAAGGAGATAAGAAAAGAAGTTATGGTATCATACAAGGAGAACATAAAAGATAGAGCCATTATCTGCAATCCATGATATGGTGAATGAGTCATGTCAGACAGAGAGAGAATATCTCAAACTAAATTTCGTCTCGGGAAATCATGTATTGTTTATTAGTTTAGCTTGGTGGATACATCTAAATGCTACAGCACCTCTTCTGCTGTTTCTATGGAGAAAAGCAAGTCAGAGACACGTGGTGCTTAATTCAACCAAAATGCATCGAAAATATAAGCAAATTGATTCAAGCAATTCACATTGCCTTTTTTTTTAGATAGCTTAAGTTTTAGCTATTCACAATAATTTACAGATATCTTGATTAAAAGTTCTGACTTGGCAAAATGATGTTGCAGATGTCGGCGATTACCTCAGAGGCTAAGGCAAGTTGGCAGCAGATGCAGCTTTTTAAACATACCATAGCACTGCGACCATAACAGCATATGACAAGCTGATTAATCATCATATCAGCATTTAGTTACTTTTGACCAAAAACCTTGAATGAATTAAGTTAATTTTCCACAAACTCCTTGCTGATAAGCTCTTCCAATTTCACTTCCTCTACTATTGATCTTGCCCACCACTGTGACCTGATTACTTCTGCCAGCAATGTTGAAATGTTGCTGGGCCAATATCCAATGGGAAGCCTGAATGAGCAGCATCATGCACAGTAGCTCTGGCAAGTCATAACAATGTGTATAATGTCTTTAACCTATTGTGACAAATCAAAGCTCAGCTACAGATATCTTTGCAGCTTTTTCCATATTATGTAGCAGTTCACACATTACACACCTGACCACTGGATTCCGGCGCTTGTTGATAGTGCATGGCTAGTGAGCTGTCATCCTGGAACATTTCGTTACACTCCAAGCATTTCAGGCTGTGTCTGCAGAGCTTTGATGCATCGTCCTCCAAGGGCATGGCTGCCACAAGAGGAGCACTGCATGGTGCTGAAATTACCGTGGCTTGGGTCCCACCACCAGAGACTTTCCCCTGGATTTGACCTGTGGGTGCCTGTGCTTGAGAGCTGGAAGTGGTGCCGGGGATGTTGGATGGTCCCGATGAGGTGGATGCACTGATCATCTGATCTGCAGGGATGGGTTTTAGTATTAAGTGTGAGCACTGCATGACCACCCCTTTGTCCTTGTGGCCCCTAGCATGAGACAAGAGGCTGCATTTGTTGTAGAACACCAGACTTTTGGCACAGTGGTTGCAGGTGACCTCGATCCGCACACTGCGACGTTCGTAATGCTGTGTCAGGCTCTTCTCAAGAGCAAATGAGTCGCCGCACTCCAGACACTTGTAGCCACGTGAGGGTAGAGAGATACAGGCAGAAGTTGGTGGAGAGAGGTTTGGGATGTACACAGGGACGGGATTCATGCTACTCAGGACTTTATTGAATGCATCCACGACAGAGCTTTGAGAGCTAGTGAACACTTGAACCCTTGAGACCTTCTTTGAGGCCTGGCCAGCGAGAATTGTCTGTTTGACTTGTGATTTTTGATGCTGGGCCTGTTTGGAGGCTGACAGTGCCTGTTGGAGATCACAGGCAGCAGAGGACACTGCCTGAGGGAGAAGATTGAGGTTACTGAGATGGACTGTCTTTGGCACAAGTTTGGCATTAGCCAGACTGGAGGCAGGTACCATGACAGTCTGTTGCTGGATGGCATTAGCAGCTTTCAAGATGGCACTGCTGGCACTTTGCACTGATGCAGCAGGAATGACTGTTGCTTTGACTGTAGTGTTGTTAGACAGCTTAAGGTTGATAACTTGCGAACCAGCCGTCTTGACTGCTGAGACTGGCAGGAAAGCTGTTGCCACAGGTTTAATAGTCATTTGCTTGGTTATTTCAATTGCAGGGCCTCCAGTGGTGGCTACGACTGTGGTTGGAAGAGAGGGCCTTGTGGTTGATGTGAAAATTGCACTGGTGGTTGCCATGACAGATGAGCATATCTCTTTTTTCAGACCCTCAGGATCAAACTCTGGGAGGACTCGAGTGACAGTACGCTTGATCTGTCCAGATGAGGTTTTGATAGTTTTGATCCTGACCTTTGGAATGACCGGGGTTGTGTCTGTGCCTGAGGACGGGGAACCTTTGCAGCTGCCCTCACTTGTGACACTCGATGGGCTGTCTGGTTGTCTTGTTAGCAGCTTCTTTGCAACCTCTAGGGCTAACTGTTGCTCCTGGGTCTTCTCTGGCGCTCTGGGATTTTCACTGACCTGGATGGATTCTTTCTGTGTTGTGGGAGAATCTGAAGCTCCCATATCTGCAGTACTAGCTTTTTTGGCACTGAGTGCTGCTATGGCTGCTATACAAGATGAAAGTTTTGTAGAGGACTTGGCTTTGACCTGGGGGATACTGGATGCATTAGCAAGTCCTGATGACTCCCCAGGTTCCTTGCACTCTTGATTTTGAGATTTGTCTACAATTTCATTGAGTTCATCCTTAGGCAAAGTTGATTGAGGAAGATTGTTAAACTTGCAACTTGCAACAGTACCATTGTTGTTGTTATCAGCTTTTTGATCTCCATTTGTTCTAGGCTTATGAACACTGGCCACTACAGGAGATTTTGGATTGTGGTCCTCAGTCTTTGCAGTGGGCTGAAAGTAAGTCTGACCACCTTGCTTGTCCATTGGGTCATCTACTTCAATTTTATCATCATCATCAAACTCTTCCGCACTAGAGATTGGGCTAAACTGATTGAAGGTAGATGATTGGTTGTTAATTTTGTGTCCTTCTTCTCTGGGAGCTTTCCATCCATTCTTGGTGTAATGACTAGCAGGTGGTGTTGTGGGCAAGAAGCCATTGTGAAGTCCATTGCCGACAGAACGGGGCTGGGGATGGAAGTGGAATTGTCCGTCCTTCTCTGATACGGCTCCACCATGTTCACTGGTTTCCATATTTCGGATGTTCTTTACAATGACACTAACACCAACGTCATGTGGCGCTGAGGGGTTGTGGGCATCTTCTTCATTGGTTGCCATGGCACCACTTGGTTGCTTGAGTTGTCCTTCGTGGTCATCTTGGTGGCCAGATTCAATTGCGGCTTTAGGATCCACCATGTCGGGGATGTCGAAGGCCGCCAGCAGGTCATCGAAGTCTGGCGTCTTCATATCTCCCATGTTCCTGTTCCTGTTCTGATAAGGAGATCACCTGGGGAACACAGATTATATGGAAAATAAGTAACTATGTAAGTCTTGGGTACCACATGTTTTTAACTGTATCACCATTTGTATGTTTGTGGTAAAAAATTGATGGCAATATTTTCTGCAAATCTTAGTATTTGTCATGCAAGTGAAAATGTTATTAGTCCAATTCTACTGGTGAAGTAAAATTGATGGATGGATTGATAATGAATGGATAGATTAGCATTAAACCCCTTAATTCACAATGGTGTGGAATACACAAATGTGTTTCATATGCTTCCATTGGTTAAAAATCAGTCCAAAATGTGATGTTTTCTTCTACTGAAAATGCTAATGATGGTTATAATGATGATATACAATTTATCTTAAGGGCAGAAGTTCCTCAGGTTTATATTAATTCTCATAGTTATTGTGTTTGGAAGTTGGAAGCACATATTTGAATTGACTTTCTTGAACGCTGTTGCGTAAAGATTCTGTCATTGTGGTTTGATTCTGTTCTTTATTATTTCAGACAGAATTGTCATCAAGTTGGAGTGTGATGCTGGGACATGAAGGCTGCAATGAAAAAAAAAAATCTGTAATCATGGAGAAAATCATAAATTTTGGATGATGAACGTGTAAATAATCCAACTAGGACGATGGAAAAACAAACAGCGGTTCTTCGAAGCCAAAAAATTTCAATGAATTTTTGTGAGGGTTTGTTGTCAGAGGGTGGATGTACTCTCCAGTCAGCATAAATTATTAATAGTGCCCTCTATACTTCCTAGACTGCAGACTGCAACAGAAACGATTGCTCGAGACATTTAGTAACATGGAGAGAATCAGCCACTAGTGGCATCAAGGGAGCGTTTAAAGTAGTTAGAATGCTTAATGGTGTCGGGGTGGATTCTGGAGAAAAGAATGCGTCGATATTTTGTGAATTACAGTGTATGTGGTGGATTTGGGTCTGAGCACACAAACACTGAGTCCAACTTTAGTTTTGTAGTTTCATTTATCTCCACCTGGTGCGCCAGTGTCCACATAGAGTACCGCCTATAAAATACCACATTAACCATGACAGTCACTGCTCTCTGGTGCTTCATATTGCCTTCGGTGCTCTTTCCTCCTCCCTCTTTAAATTAAAATGCAAATCACTCTGATGCAAAGTCCTCCTGACAAGATATGAGTTCAGCTGACATACACTTTGTGCATACAAGTATGTACAGGAGCCCTTACATCTGGTAACCTCATTCCAGAGGGAACACCAGGGAGCAACATGCTGGTCCACATGGGGGGTAGATGTGACATTTTAATGACATTAAATGAGGGTGCTCAGCAAAACATTTCTGCTCTACCATCACTACGTGCTCTGCAATAGGGAGGAAACAATAGTATAGCACATTGGAAATAAAATTCACTTTAGATTTTCTTGAAAAGCTGCTGATGGAACATGAACGACAGACTGTTTCTCTTTCTATGAGCTTATTTTCTGATGTACAATCAGGACAAAAAGGGATCTAGTGTAAGTAATATATACAGTATATAGAGCATGATTGCACATCCCCCCCCTATCAGTACAGAGGCACTCCTCAGCTGAATTTGGGGAATGACTATAATATGTAAACATCAGCTGTATTAAACATGGAGTGTAAAATAAGAACATTCTTGTAGGTGAATTATGGGTGCTTGGGACAAAAGGCACAGCCAGGGGAGCTGCTCTGCTTGTACGTGCAGCTAAACCAGTGCTGCTCTTTGATCCAAATGCATGGCAACCACATCTGCACGCACAGACCCACATCCTATATCCCCTCAGCTTTGGTTTTGAAATGCAAAACATCTCAGTTTAATCCAGATGATTGGATAGCTATAATCGTGATAAAAATGCTAGAGAGAAGGAGGAAATGCTATGGAGAGAGAGGGCAGTGAGGGGGGGAAAAAAATGGCTGCTGAGCTGAGTGAAGCTGCAGCACAGAGAGAGAGAGAGAGAAAGGCCTGGTGGAAAGAACAGCTAGTCACAGCCATGACAGCCAGAGCAGCCTGACGTAGACAGTAAATGAAGGTTAAATGCAGACAGATATGAAAAACACACAACACACAGAGCCCCTCTCCACAACAGCAGTTTAATACACATGCATCGTTGCCATCTGAAATCGACGCACTGTGTAGCAGACTACAATCTAAGTGTGTGCAAAAATATTTGTGGAAGCATGCAAGTGAATCAGCAACTCCTCACCCTCTTGCCTCCGTCCCTCTCCAGCCACTAGCCAAACCTTCTTTCCTTCCTTCCTTCCATCCTGCAACAAACAGAGTCACAAACACTACTAACCCACAAAAAGCCATCCACCCCACCCTGCCTGAAGAAAAAAAAAGTCTTCCCAACCAGGCAAAGGCCCAGAATACAGGGTCAGGTTACATCCAGGGATGTGGTGAGAGGTGGTGGTCCTGGTAAGGATCGTCCTGAGTCATTCTCTGCACCACTAGCAGCACACAGACATATAAACAGACAGATAGATCATGCTCCTGTAAGTGTGTGTGTGTGTGTATGTGTGTGTGTGTGTGTGTCAGGCTGCAGAATCACAGACTCCCCATCCAGCCACGTCCCCCTGCCCTCGTCCCTTCCCATATCTCCCTGCTCCCCTCGCAGTGAGCCGTGCTGCGT
Source organism: Stegastes partitus (assembly GCF_000690725.1). Lineage (NCBI taxonomy): Eukaryota > Metazoa > Chordata > Actinopteri > Pomacentridae > Stegastes > Stegastes partitus. Next base: position 64,324 of record NW_007579775.1, read on the forward strand.
AGCCCTCCGACATCCAGCCAGCAGCAGCAGCGAGCAGCAGCAGCAGAAGGGTCTGCGCCTGTGCCATGGTAGCCAGTGACTGAGCTGTGAAGGGCTGCCATGGAGCAGCCTGGACTATCTCTATCCCCGTGGAGCACAGAGGCGGCATTGTTCCTGTCAGCCCTCCGTCTGCCTCAAACCGGTTTCAGCTGGTTCCGGTCACCCAACATAAAGCTCTGTGCTGCAATACGGCCTCAGAAACACATAGGCAGCAGCAGCAGCAGCATGCCCACCTCCCAGGAAGCACTGCAACCTTTTTGCGTGTGCATGTTGTCAAATGGATTGTGCAAAGCAAGAGATACTTTCTGAACAGGTGGAGAGCGGTGTAGAGGAGATCCACTCATGTGGTCGCTTGACATTAGGCCACAAAAATACACAAGAATGTGATGTTTGGTTGAGCACGGGAACCTTGACATGAATACAAAAACAGAACAAAATTGGCACCATGTAAACGAAACAATGTGTTACGTAAGGTTGGATTTTAAAAAAATAATCCTGATGACTAAAGCGACTAATGCACAGAAAAGAAAAAGTTCAGGTAATCATGATGGTGGCAGAAGCTCAGTCTGGTATCTTGGCCTGTTTTGAACTCGATCCTTTAGTGCTTTAACTCCGGCGGTATGTTTCCCTCCCAGAGCAGTCTCTCTGCAGCATTACACTCATCACTGTGATATACAGTAAAGACGAGGAACATAAACAAAACAATCCCACATGAACATGCACGGGCCATGCATGAACCCTCTACCCCAGTCCTCCATCGACCACATGCCACCCCTGCCCCACATCCGTCCCACAGAGACACACAGAAACATGCACTTTCATGCATATATATAGAGGTAAATGTGGCATACCCTTTGTCAGGTTTCCACTCTGAGAGATATTCAGGGGCAAAAGTCTTCCTGCCGAGGCCTCAACACCTGCCTGTACTCGGCCCTTCCAGCCTCCATCCTCCTCCTCCTACCTCCCCCCTCCCTTCCCCCATCTCCCCCACTCTCCTTCACTGGGTCAGTCCTAGATTTTAGTCCCAATCCAGGCCTCGTTCTCTCCTGAAGCCCCCGCCGCCGCCGCCGCCACCACCACCACGGCCGCGCATGAAGGGACGAGCCGGAGAAAAGGGGGCAGTGTTCAGCAGGCGAATCAGGCCTTTTGTCTGTGTCTGTGAAGGGGGGTGAGGGGACTCTCCTCTCTGGCTCTGGAGCAGCAGCAGCTGGTGCAGAGAAAGACGAGAGAGAGAGGGAGAGGGAGACGGAGACAGAGGGAGGTGGGGGAGATAGAAAGGAAATGGAGGAAAAGGAAATGAGCAGGAGAAGTGTATAATAAGGACTTGGATCCGCACATCGTGTTCATATTTTAGGCCTTTGCCCCCAGAACATTATCGCTGAGTGATTGATGTTAGTGTGCAGATACACCAGTCGTGATCCTGCACATTTTTCTTCACTGATGTCACATAACACAGTGTATTGCGGACATATCATATAAATAGCACAGGCCTCCAGGCTCACATGCCCCTCTGCACACCCTGTGCAAGGTCATGGAGTCTTGTGCCAGCTTTTCTGTTGTCTACGATGGAGGTACTTTGATTGTAACCCAGCAGCGTGTTTGTTCAAGGCCCAAGAAACGCAAGAAATCACATGCTTACTTTTAATAGCAATGCAAAACAGGAAAAAATACTGTAGTGGCACAAACATGAGCTGAACTGTCCTGATTCGATCATGCCGCAAAGCATTTCACAGACACAGAGTAAACACATCAACAACAATCCGATCAATAAATACAAATATTACATCACATTGCAAAATGTGTGGAACAAGAAATGGTAAAATATTTCATAACCTACCTGGAAAACTGCAGAGAGAGGCTTTCAGTAGAGTAAGACTGAATCTCTTTGGCCTGCTACCAGTCCTTAATACATTTGGCAGACCTACCAAAGGCAGCCACGAATGCTGCAGCATAAACTAATTATCCTTCATTATGCAAAGGGCCATGCCAGATTTATTCATCAGACAACACAAATGCATTTCGTGCACTGCAAGGGCAGCTGGAATTGAGCATATACATGATAAAAGGCCCTCATGGTGCCTGCTGCCTCTCTACGCTGTGACAGATTCAGTGCAGGAGTGGAGGCTGAGGTTGCTCCCCACCCCTATCAGAGGCAAAGTCACATGACGTCACGTAGCCTCCATTCATGCTGGGAATAAGAGGAGCTGCTAAAATGAGACATCTCCTTTTTTCTCATTTCAGAGTTTCCTGCCTGAGATTTTATCACTTGAATGTTAACCTCAGCGTTTTAAGGGGAGGAAGAGGAATCAATCATCCTGTTGTGTTTGACATTTTATTTAATTTTTTTTTTACGTTTAGGTCATTTGATTCTGGTATATCAAGTGTAGTATGTGGAATATTATCATAGCAGCAGATCTAAAATATGTTATATTTTGTAGCTCTAATAAATAGTATGGACTGCTTATATTACCATGTGTAAAAAAAAAAAAAGGTAAGAGATTTAAAAAAGTTTAATTTAAACCAGCTGTTGCCAACCCTCCCCACTGGTGAAGTGAAGCTAATCAACCCCTCGTCCCCAATCAGAGGTAAATCTAAGTGGTGTTTTACAAGAAAAGACAAACAATTTAGTCACAGTCATAAAGAGTCAATCAGAAACCTGTGGGGCTGATAAACGAGGCCTTCACAGTAGAGCCAAAACCTGCAGTTTCTTGAATGGCCACTTGAGGCTGGCTCCAAAGGCGAGTCAGTCCTCACAGACTCCAACGTTAAAATGTCCAAACTCACAGTAGAAATAAACTTGCTTACAGCCTGCTACAAAAAACAGTTTCAGTCTCTTTCGCTGATTTTCCCACTCATGACAACTTTACGTGGGTGGATTTTAGTTAAATTCATCTGATTAAATTGTGTTAGAGCTTAAAGGGGCATAGTTACTCTCAGCAACAAACTACTTCCAGGAAACCGAAGAGTGACATCAGGAAGAATTCATTCATCTTCATTATAGTCCGTGGAAAGAACACGATAATAGCTGTTTTTGTCCTGATTTATCTTAAGATTGTTCAGGGAGCTCCAGATCCCCAAGTGGAGAATTTAATTTAAGGCCTGCAGTTCCACTGAACCACTGATGGATCAGTAGGTTGAAACTCACACTATGCAGCGAAACATTGCTCAAATTCATAAAACTTTATTTCAAATTCTGGTGGATAAACCAAAAATTTAAAAGATGCTAAGATGTCAAGTTGATTCCTGGGGAAATGTGAATAAAAAGAGGGTCAACACCCCTGAAATGTTTTTAGTAATAAGACATGAAGTAAATGGTATGAACATTGTGCTCAAAACGTCCATAGGGAACCGAAATAGAATCTAGAAAAATAAGAATCAAAAAGAAATAGAATAGAAAGGATTTAACCTAAATTGTAAAGTCATGAAATGTACAGTGATTAAAGAATTTCTCTCTCTCTCTCTCTATCTCTCTCTCTCTCTCTCTCTCTCTCTCTCTCTCTCTCTCTCTCTCTGTGTGTGTGTGTGTGTTGCATTACAAAATCAATATGCATCTTTGCTGTCTTCAAGGGCTGTGATTGTCGAGCTGCCAGGTGATTTAGTTGTATCTGTGACAAACAGCAAAGACCTCATAATGGCAAACTGTCCATTTTCATTGACGCCTTCTCAGCTAAAAGGCCTCCCTTAAGTGTCTCTTTTTTACTTTTCATAAAGCCAGTAACATTACCACCATGACACTGCCATCAGACCACTTAACGTATCATTTGAAAGGAAGGATTGGTATCAGCATAGAAAACTTGAACTGCAATTACAGCAGGGCTTAAGCAGCCCTGTGCAATTGAAACCTGCACCTTTGTCCACTCAAAGCAAGCTCCCCGGCAGATTGCGATGCTATAGACTGTATATGTAGATGTAAAAATACTATGAATTTCCCGAACAGTGGTGATGAAACTTAGTGTGGTAGCTCTCCATTGCTCTCTTGGCAGTGCCTGACTCTTGCTAACTTACAGCTAATTCAAAAATGGGCAAAGAAGTGGAGCACTAGTGGAGCTGAGGCAGACCATGCAAACATCTCTTGGCCCATGTGTTAGTCAAAGCTTGCCCCACCCTTTATAATGCATAACCTTAACCTTAATACAATGTGAACTGGTGAGTTCTAAACAAATGTACCCCCTGTGCAGTCGACAGGAATGGGTACATTACCTATAGAGACCAAAACTGTTTTTCATGCCAGACTGTAAATACTGTTATTTTTTTCTGTAAAGCTGGACAGTTTAACATGGCGGTCTATGGTGATTGGCCTGCTTTTGTAGCCAGGGTCAAGTGGCCATTTTAGGAACTGCAGCATTTGATCATTCTTTCATTCATTTTTGAGTTCTGAGTTGTTGCTTCAGCTTCACCCACAAAGTCAGGAGCACTTTCTGACTAAAAGCCAGCTCACAGTTTCAACACGATCAATGCAGAATGGACAGTGGGCACACACGTTTCCAATCATGCTACAAAAGGTAAGCATCGATCTCCTATGCAGACGTCATTTTCTAATACAGATAGGGACTCCCGTGGGTGTTTCTGAAAGTCTGACTGTGATTTTGCACTTGTTACATGATATAGCAGCAAGGTACAGACTGAGATTAGATTAGATTGCACTTTATTTTTCACCACAAATGGGGAAACTCGTTGCAGCAGTATGGATACAGAGCACAAAGGACAAATAGCACAAAAAAAGTGACAGGAAGAAAAGAGAACAATAAACTATAAATAGGAAGAGCTGAGAAATATAATGCAATAGAGCTTGTCATGGACCAAGCAGTCAAAGCACAAAAACACAGGTTTAAAGTTCACAAAAGACACATTTATTTTCTCCATCAAAAAATACATTTTACAAAAAAAACAACTGAAAGTACTGAAATCAGAGTTTTAGGGCCCTTTAAAAGAGGTCAACAAAATGTAACTCTACTGATAAATAAGGCTAGCAACTCAACCAACAGACCTGCCAGACTGAGAGCAACATATAAACTGGCTGATCAGACCAAATGTATCACATGGGGGGAAACTATATAGGCGACAGTTGAAACTAATACAACGAAACCCAAATCCCCCCCATGATGTCAGCGCTCTTGGTCTGGTCTGTGAGAGGGCCTTCAGAATAAAGCCATGCTCCGCCCTCAGCCCCACCTGTTGTCAGTCTCCAACCAGGAAGTGCCACGCAGCAGCCAGGTAACTCAAAGAAAAGAGAAATGAATTAATAGCACAATGACAAACAATGTAAACTAAATGTGTGCCCTCCATCTAGAAAACAGTGTTGTCAATGTTCAAAAACCAATTTTTAATGTGTGTGTGTGTATGTAATTCAAGTGGCTGTAACTCAAAGTAACTGAACATGTGGTGATGGTGTTTGTCAGTGTGTGGATCCTTCAGCCGTCTGTGTGGCTGTGGGCACGGCCATCACGGAGCTATACACACACACACACACACTACATACACTAAAGATCCATATAATGGATACAATGAACTTTTAAAAAATAAAATAGAATAAAATATGATGCAATATAATAATTATTGCACATAAGGGAGATCAATTGCACACAGTAAGGGAGTATATTGCACATGAGAAAAACCCGGGTATAATATTGTATATGATACAAGATGCAGCATGGAGGGAAGAACTGCAACATGTTGTAGATTCTGACAGCGGTTGGGATGAAGGACCTGCGGTAGCGCTCCTTCTTCCACCATGAGTGGATCAGTCTGCTGCTGAAGGAGCTGCTCAGAGACCCCACAGTGTGGTGCAGAGGGTGGGCGGTGTTGTCCATGATGGATGTCAGCTTGGCTAGCATCCTCCTCTCACCCACCTCCTCTATGAAGTCCAGCGGACAGTCCAGAACAGCGCTCGCTCTCCTGATGAGCTTGTTGAGCCTCTTCCTGTCCCTGTCCTTGCTGCCTCCACTCCAGCAGACCACAAAAGATAGCAGAAGCTACCACAGAGTGATAAAAAGTTCTGAGAAGAGCTGCAGCACTATGGCAATGTGACTATTGTGGGTGGACATAGCACAGAATTTCTGGAGGATTTAGAAGTTTCCACTGCGTTTAGGCATTTTTGATAGAAAGTATGTACAAATCAAAGCACATCCAAAGTCTGTCAGTCGACTACATCAATTAGAACTTTTTTGGTGATGAACAAAAAAGGTGAAGGTGACCAAGAATCTCCTTGTACAGCCTCTCCTCATGACAGACATTTACACCATTATTTTTTCCAACATCATGCATAGCCTTGCTGATACATGGACAAGAAATGCATCAACTGGCCTTAAAAGAGCCTACAAGATGGACTATATACGTTAAAACAATGGGTTTTAAACAAGACAGCAGACAGACACAACAAATAAACAGTTTTTAATTTCTAATTCATTCTGGAATTTTGTCATGGAAATCACTGACTATTTTCCTAAATGGACATGAGAAAAATAATTACATCGTACATGAGCACATGAATTCTTGGGCGAATTTGTAGTATTTGGAAACCAGGAAGATGTGTATGGAAAAATAAACCTACAGATGTGAATTCAAAATATTTTTAAATGTTTATTTCATTTGACAGTGAATCTAAAGAAGCATGATTTTCAGTTGGTCTGTATATGTAAGCTCCTTTCTCTTTCATTCTTAAAGAGCTTGTCAGTACTTCAGAAATATTCATCATATCACACCACTTAACGTATCACTTGAAAAGAATTCTTAGTATGAATAGGAAATAAAAAAGCTTTATTTTTACAGCCAGATGATAGAAAGGGACTTTCAGCAAGACGTTACTTTTGTTGTTCCGTCTGTAGCTGTGCACAAAATATACAAAATTAACCTGAAGAAACTTGTAGCATTACTATAATTACATTATGCACTAATATGAATTATTGTTGTCATGTGAAGATAATAAAACAGAATTACACTGCAAAGATGAGCTATAAGTGACAGTAAAATGTGTGCCATAATGTACTTTCTGGGCCTTTTACATCATGAATGATAGAGTTAAACATGTACTAAAGTTGGTGATGCAGCTCTTATCACAGCACATGACTCATCACCGAGGCAGTGAATCCTCCTTAAATTCACCCCACAGTGCCATCTACTGTTCCTACTCCCAACAAAGACTAAACCAGGAGCAGGAAGCGTTTCACATTTGCAACTGTTGTACCTATTATTGGATTATTTTAAAGCTGTGCGCAGCAGGAGAACATGCTGAAGAACGTTTTGTCTACTTGAACATTGATAGTAAAGCTTTCAAAGTTAATTTTGTTTCGTCAGAACTTATAATTACTACCTTAAACATGCAAAAGGCTGAATGACGCTGTCGATGATGCTTTCAAAGGAATCAGATTTGTTTTGATTGTGACGCCTGAAAATAAAAAAAGTGGTCTCCAGTACAGATGAACGAGGCCATTCAATCAGACATGAGTGGCTGTTAGTGAACCCATGAGTTCAATAAAACCTCCTTAGCCTCTCAGCATGTGGTAAGTTCATATTTTAATTGCGCAATATGTCTTATCTTACTCTTTTTTTCATGGGTGAAATGTTAAAAGAGAGCCTTCCATTTACATAATATTCAGCGTCAAACTGTTATTAAAACATACAGTTGAAACTTAAAGTCTACATACGCTGTATAAAAAGACAAAAACAACTTTGTCTGACATTAAATCAGACTAAACTTTTCCTGTTTTAGGTCAGTTAGGATTACCAAAATTATTTCTATTTGCTAAATGCCAGAATAATGAGAGAGAGAATTTTGTAGAGAATATTTCATTACTTTCTTCAAAGTCAGAAGTTTACATACATTAAGATTACTATGCCTTCAAACTGTTTGGGGAAGCCCAGATGATGATGTCATGGCTTTGGAAGCTTTTAATAGGTTAATTGACAACATCTGAGTTAACTGGAGACACACCTCAAACACACTGCTTCCTTTTATGACAACATGGGAAAGTCTAAAGAAATCAGGAAGAGAATTGTGGACCTCCACAAGTCTGGTTCATCCTTGGGTACAATTTAGAGACACCTGAAGGTTCCACGTTCATCTGTTCAAACAGTTCTACACAAAGTATAAACACCATGGGAATGTCCAGCCATCATACCACTCAGGAGGGAGACGGGTTCTGTGTCCCAGAGATGAAGTGTTTTGGTGTGAAATGTGCGTATCAACCCCAGAACAAAAGCTAAAGACCTTGTGAAGATGCTGCTGAAGCTGATAAGAGAGTCATTATCCACAGTGAAACCAGTCCTGTACTGACATGGACTGAAAGGCTACTTAGAGAGGAAGAAGACATTACTCCAAAAGCAACATAAAAAAGCAGATTACAGTTTGTAAATGCACACAGAGACAAAGACTTTCATGTTTGGAGACATGTCCTGTGGTCTGATGAAACTAAAACTGAACTGTTTGGCTTAATGACCATCGTTACATTTGGATGAAAAAGGGAGAAGCTTGGCAGCCTGAGAACAGCATCCTAACTGTGAAGCACGGGGGTGGCAGCATCATGTTGTGGGGGAGTTTTGCTGCAGGAGGGACTGGTGCACTTCACAAAATAGATGGTATCATGAGGAAAGAACATTATGTGGAAATACTGAAGCAACATCTCAAGACATCAGCCAGGAAGTTAAAGCTTGGGCGAAAATAGGTCTTCCAAATGGACAATGACCCTAAACATAACGCCAGATTAGTTACAAGGTGGCTTCTGGGCAACAAAGTCAGTGTTGTGGAGTGGCCATCACAAAGCCCTGATCTCAATACTGTAGAAAATTTGTGATCAGAGCTGAAAAGGCGGCCAACAAACCTGACTCAGCTACATCAGGAATGGACCAAAATTCTATCAAACTATTGTGAGAAGCTTGTGGAAGGAAACCCAAAACGTTTGACCAAAGTCATACAGTTTAAAGGCAATGCTACCAAATACTAAGGAAATGTGTGTAAACTTCTGACTTAAAGAAAGTGATAAAAAATTCTCTTTCTCATTTTTCTGGCATTTAGCAAATATAAATAATTTTGGTAATCCTAACTGACCTGAAACAGAAAAAGTTTAGTCACATTTAATGCCAGATAGTGAGACAAAAAAAAAAAAAAGAAGTTGTGTGTGAAACTTTTGGTTTCAACTGCAGCAATCTCACACAGAGTTTTGTATTTGAGTGGTATATTTATATAGTCTGGGTAGTTTTCTTGGAACATAATCTTGTTGTTTCTCATAAAAAGAAACATTTCAGATGGCACTGTGCTACTTGTTTCTGCCCTTTGAACATAGGGTGACTCATCCTGTTCTGTTAAGGTCAGCCTCGGACGAGGACATGATACGTTAAGGGTCAGATAGACTCGCTAACATCCTGCTGGGATGTGTGTGTGTGTGTGGGGCTGAGAGTACCCAGAGGAAACCTTTAACCTTTTCAATGCAAAATGTTACTTTACCTGCGTGGACTCCTTATCTGTCCTCATCTATTCTCTTCATCCTGCAATCTGTGTGTCAATACTGTCATGAAAGGGATCAGTCAGGTAAGAGAATTTCACACAGGCACCGGCGTGGGCGCCTCGCTGTGTTTGAGGACTGTTCAATTCACACTGTTGACCTTTCCAGAGGCATAAATACTCCGTAATACAGCGTGTTGATAAACGATGTGGACTGTGGCATATGCTGCATTGTCAAACTCTTGTGACTCAGCATACAGCAGGTGTCATCTGCAGCAAAAATATTCATCATCATCATTCACGCATCTTGTTTGACCCGTCGTTTTTGTTATTTCTTTTTTGACTTCTGCGTAATTTTCTCTGCTCTGAAAGCATGATGCTGTTCAGTGTACTTTTACTTGATGTTTAGTGCTTGTTCCTACTTGTTCTTACAAGGGTACAAGTAGGTGCACAGCGGGGATGTATGAAATCACATGTTGCGGTCTTAGAATAATGTACGTCATTACTGGGATGCTGTAATACTGATTAATAATCTGGAAACATTCTCAGTGAATGAATAAAACACTATCAACTTAATTCTCTTATTTGATTACTATTACTAAGAGACCATTAAAAATGGTAGATTTGTAGGCAAGGATGGCATTTTTTAGACATTTTTGCAGCTAACTCAGTTTTTTATTTTTTTTTAACAAATAGAAAAAGCTTCAGCTGAGAACTTTCAATCTTTAAAACCACAAGGCTTTGGTATGATAGCAGCTGGTGCTGGTTGTGGATTTCCACCATTAAAGATCTGATTTAATTCTTTCTCTACTCACTGTTTTTTTTTGTATAGTCAGGGCTGGAGTCTATCTCAGCTGATTTAGGGTGAAGGCAGGGGACACCCTGGACAGGTCACCAGTCTATCGCAGGGCTACACTTAGAGACAGACAACCAAGCACACTCACATTCACACCTACAGACTTTTCACCAACTAGCCTCAGCATGTTTTTGGATGCGGAGATGGTCGCACTGTTTCCCGGTTTGCGTCCCGGTGAGGACACCCGGGATCTTTCTGTGTGGAGTTTCCATGTTCTCCCCGTGCAGCGTGGGTTCTCTCCGGGTTCTCCGGCTTCCTCCCACATGGTCCAAAAACATGTTGAGGTTAATTGGTGATTCTAAATTGTCCGTAGGTGTGAATGTGAGTGTGCTTGGTTGTCTGTCTCTAAGCGTGGTCCTGTGATAGACTGGCGACCTGTACAGGGTGTCCCCTGCCTTCACCCTGCCTTCCAGCCCCTCCGCGACCCTAGTGAGGATTAAGTGGTGTATAGATAATGGATGGATGGATGTTTTTGGACTGTGGGAGGAAGTCGGGGAACCTGGAGAGAACACACTGCACGGGGAGAACATGTAAACTCCACACAGAAGGATCCTGCGTGTTCTAACCGGGATGTGAACCAGGGATCTTTGAGCTGTGAGGCGACGTTGCTAACCACCGATCCACCATATATTTTATTTACTGACAATATTTCTGTCCTTTAGATTTTGAATGGGCTTTTACTTTTAACTGGGTATTTCTACAATTCAACAAAAACAAGAACTTTATTGATGGAAACACAACACAGACTTTTTGCTATTGTTGTTGTTGTTAACATTACCCGGCTATGACTGAACTAACCAGGACAGACTTGACTAACCATGCTGGCTAACTGGAGACAGTTGCACCAAATGTTGGTGAGCTCAAATTTAGCTTAACAAAAAATCTAAATGTGTTTCTTAAATTTTTGCATAACACACAAACTAGTACTCTAGTAGGACTGCTATATAATTTGCCTGCTCCAAGACTAAACAAACAATGTAGCTTGTGGCATAAAGGAACTACCTGCAGACATCTTTGATGTCTGACTGCTGCAACCAAGTTTAGTAAATTGCTAACTAGTTAGTTCCTCTCCGGTCATTAATTAAACCCCTTAAAAGACATCTCTGTGTCAAAGTTACAGATTTAGAAGTTGCTGTTTTTTCACGAGAATCCCCTAGAACCCTCCTCAAACACTGCAAAACCACTTTGTAAACCACAAAGAATAATGACACAGAACGCTCCACCCCACAAGCTGACAAAGTTGGTTTCTAAGTTTTTTAATGTAAGAAGTCTGAATCTAGGTTTCTGAGTCATCAGGACGTTGCAGTTTCAAGGTGGAAATGCTTAGCTGTGGTGTTTACTGATAATTTCACTCATGATGTGCTTACCGGCATAAAAAAATGAACATGTTAATAAGGTTAAGAACAATAGATTTACTGGAGGTGGTCTTTAAAAGTAGCCAGTGCTTACAAGGAACTTACGAACTTAAGATCTGGAGCCCATTCCTCATTAGATTGGAAATCTACTGGAACACCTTCTTAACAAGTCCATATGGTGTTTTTATACGTTAGGACACATATCATGAGCACATTAAGCAGTCACCACCATGGCTGAGGATTTCCACCTTGAACTGCAGCATACAGGTTTAAAAAACAAGGATTCAGACTTCTGACCTTTTATACAAACCTGAGGGAAAAAAATATCCTCTCGACTTGCAGGGTGGGTCAAAATTAAAACTTATTATGGAGTAGCATAGAATACAGTGTTTAGGCAGGTGAGCTGGTGTGCTTCACTTGCAGCTTGTGGGTTGGGATGGATGGAGAGAGACTTTGATACACAGATGAGTTTTTAGGGAAATGGACGAATATTACAATTTACATATACATTTTCTTCCACTAAATTTAAAAATAAAATGTGGACCCTTTTAACTGTACTGCATTTATCCACCAGCTATAGTTACTAGCAGCTTTTTAGATTAACATTTGACAAACTAATACCTTATTTTTACCTTAATAGTCCATCTTATTTAACTGGCATCAGTAAATATAACCTAACATGTAGGTTATGTTCTATGATTACTCTCTAAAGGACAGTGTCTGCAGGATGGCTACACTAAGCCTGATTGTCCATTTCTTTTGTTTTGAATAATTTTCCAACATGGTGTGTTAATTTTATTAATATTTCTCTCTTGATCTTGTAGCCTTTTTTTTTTCCCACCTCATGCACGTTGAGACGCAATTAGTCAGAAGTCTCGTCCATGGCGGTGGAGTGACGCTGACACTTGATGCAGTCACCCTGCAATCTCTGAGCAAACAGTAGCGATCACTAATTGCAGAGTACATGCGATCATTTGTCATCATCGCTTTCTCTTTGTGACTCCTTTTTAAAAAGCAGCCGCTGTCTGACGCACAGCTGTACACAGGAGGAGCGTTTAACTTTGATCACTTCAGTGAAAGGCGTCGGGAGTTGGAACTTCTGGGGAACTCAAGCTGCTTGGACAAAAAAAGAAAGAAAACATGGTGGAGATGTTGTAAAGTTAGCTTGATTTACTGCAACTTCGGGATTAATATACGCTGCTTTAGATCAGACATTTCCCTCTGAGAACATGGGAGGAGTGTGTTTATGCTGCTCGTGGACGTGCAGACCGGTGTGGCCGCTCTTCATCCTGCTGGCTGCCGTGACCTGCGTGCTGCACTGCTCAGAGAGTCCTGCAGCGGTGGTGGGAAAGATGTACCCACGAGGGAATCACTGGGCAGTAGGTAAGAGAAACTCCAGGAAAATATTGCATGTATTTAATTTTGTTGCATCAGAAATCAGAACTCTTGCATGCAAAAAAAAAAAAAACAAAAAAAAAAACCTGAACTGAATTGAATGATTATTGTTGTTATTGTGTGGAATATATGTTATATTGATTTAAAAAATAAATTAAAAAAGAGAGCGAAAGTGAGCTTTTACAAGATTGAATTTCCCTTCTGGGATAAATAAAGTATTTTTCATTTCATTTCATTTTTCAAAACAGCTCTTAATACAGTCATAATGTTAATCTATAACAATAATTGTGTGCTACCTTAAACAACTCTTTGGCTTGTTATTGTGCTAAACTACTTCATTTATCTGCAGCATAGCACCATAAAATGAACAAATAACCTGCAGAATTAACTGTTTTGTGGGTGACATATGCTGATTATTTTTCCCACATATCCACTCATGAACATGTGATGAAGCTTAAATAGCAGTTTAATTATAGGTGATGGCCTCTGGATGTTGGTTAAATCACAAACTGCACCCTCCACTGTGTCCGCAGGTCATCTGATGGGAAAGAAGAGCATCGAGAGCCTGCCTGAACTCCAAGAAGCGAACGGCGACAGCGGCCACCTCGACCCACCAGAAGCAGCCAAGAGGCTCCCGGAGCTGGACCGATACGAGCACCTGATGGAGGCTCTGCTGCATCCGAAGAACCACAAACAGCCACAAACTGCAGACAGGCTGCTCCACAGCAGCTGGACAGAAGAAGACAGAGAAAAATATCTCAGAGAGGTCAGTGGGTAGATTTTTACCTCCTTACTTTTCCCTCGAGCGCTGCAACAAATTCTAATTTCACTTCTCCTTTTTTTAAAATCACTGCTTCATAGATGTCAGACCTGCTGCTTATGGCTTGGAAACGGCAAGACAGTGACTCCACCTGAGTGCAAGACGGACCGAGAAGCTTCGTTATCTCATTTTAACTGCCTCTGTAATCACATATGCACACTGTTTAATTGTTCTGCTGTAAGAAAATGCTGGAAACAAGTTTTATTTTCTCAGTAATTCCACATTTCCTTATGTACATAATGCAGGATTTTGATTACTGACTGATCTGACAAAGTTGTGTTACATAAGCTGAGATCCTGAAATAAATTTATCGTTGTGATAACTGCATTGTGGATGTCAAATCCTGCTTTGCACGCCTCAAGTTTCATCACATCATCAGTGTTTTTGTTACAGTTTCTAACACTAGATGGCGCATGATACCAATTTTAGGAGCGTCTTGTATTTCAGTGCCACATTTTGAGTAACTTATCAGAAAGCTGGAGCCTAAAATGTTGATATGATGACGACTATAGATGAAAACAGACCAGCATGTGCTTTTTCACATATAAGCAAACACACCTCAGTGTCTGTGTGGTTGGATAGACGATGAACGCCACTATTACCAGGGGGGTCTGCCACACAATAGGAAATGCTAATTGAAACAACTTGATGACACACATCTTTCTCTTAAAGCCAAAGCAAAGTTTTCCCTCTACTTCTCTTTGCTCATTTGTCACGGGTGATCGGTGGACAATGGAGATACAAGCCACTTTCACCCCCATTATGGGTCTAATCCCAGCAGCGAATGGGATAAAGTTTACAGGAGTTAATGAGGAGGAAATAAGTGGGTTGAGAGACTTCATTCTCTAAAACTGGGAGAGGAAGTGTGGGAGTTTAAGCCGCTTCTTTACAACGCGCCCGACATGTTTGTTAATGCCGCTTTAAATTAAGGGATTAAACGGTGGTATGAAACTTTACTCGAGATTATTTTAATCAAAATGTGCATTTACAGTAACATGGGTTATTGACAGCTTTTGTAAATTCATTTGATTTTGAAACAACAGAATAATTCTTTAAAAAAATCTAAACTGAAAACCAATCTGCTCTCTGAATAGTGGATTTTCCCTCCTAACCTGGCAGCCATCCACCACTAAGGGGCGCTATATTCTGTATTTTTCACATCATTATCAGCGGAATATTCTGCCTCCTATCTGCACAATAATCAATTACCCTTTGGATTTTTTCAGATAAATGTGATATTGATAGATCAACTAGCAGTCATGCCTGATGCTGACATTCCCTTTTCTTTTCATTCTGTCTGACATTACTGACAACTGTAACTCAATTGTGACAAATTCTCAAGTAGTCACAGGTTTGTTATTTGAATATCTACATATACAGTTTATTGTATAGAGAAAATAATCACATTCAGTACATCTTTTCAAAATGAGGACCAAGATACGTGGAAGGAAAAACCAGCAGGGACTCAAAATAAACAGTGCTCCACTTACAAAAGTCAAATAAACAAATACTAACTGGTATGAATGGACTCTGGATTTGTTATATTGGCAACATAACACTGGATAAGTCTGGGGATGGGCCGACTGAATGTAAAACCTTTGAGTAAAAGCAATTTACAGAGATGATAAAGCAGAACAAAAACACCAGAAAATGATGAATCGTAAATCAGTCGTTTCATATTTTACAGCAGTTTCACAGTTTGTGTCGCGTCTCTTCTGAAAAGTCACCAATGAGGACGTCTGGAGTCCCGGAGAGCAGCTGGAGACGTCCCTCTTTAAAACTTCCCAAATAGTAAAATCCCGTCAGGATAAAGACGAAGTCAGTCATTCAACAGATTCAGCACCGTGTGTTCTGGGCCTTGAAGTCCGTTTTAAACCTCCACCGAGCATCACCAAGTTTTCCCAATCGACTGAATGTGTTCCTTGGCCTTCATCCTCAGTGAGGCAATACTGGAGTTCCTCGGGTCAGCCGAGCACTGGTATGCCGGAGGTGGGGGGCACATGGAGCCGATGTGGGGCAGGTGAGGGCCGTGTCCCAGGGACGGGGAGTTGAGGAAGGAGGCCGGCAAAGAGGAGGGCATGGAGGGGGGAGGAGAAGGGGTGTAAGTGCCTGTGAGGCCCTGCGAGCTGCTGATGAAGCCCGGCAGCGACTGCAGGGAGGTGGAGGAGGTGATGGGGCCGGAGAGCCAGGGGTCCAGCTGCAGCCCCGAGCCCAGGGAGCTGCTGGGGGAGCGGCTGAAAGACAGCAGAGAGGACGGGGAGGTGTCCTGGAGCTTGATGGAGCTCACCTCCAGCTTCTCCTGCCGACGCCACTTGGCCCGGCGGTTTTGAAACCACACCTGAGGAGAAAGAGGAGGAATTGAATATTTTCAATCCAGTTCAGTTTAATTTAGTATTTATTCCTGAATAAAAATAACTAAACAAAAACAATTCTATCAGCTTGGCAGATCAACAGATATATACAAAATGGAAAAAGAAAGGAAGAAAGAAAACATTCTAAACATTCCTAAGTGAAGAAACTATCACAAAAACAGGCTACGGCCTCTTTAATGACATTTATAATATAACCTTGTATAAAAAACACTTAGAAATATAGAAGAACAAAATATGGCATGAAGCTTTCAGCCATTTATTCAAGCACTTTGCATTTATTTGTATCTCTAAAATCAATAATGAGAGCCTGTTTTACATGCAATATTTAAAGAAATTGACCGAGCTCCTAATTTTTAAATTCGTTTTTGGTTATATTTAACTTTTTGTAAAAGCCAAGCGCACAGCAAATTAAACATTTTGGAAAAAAAAAAAAAAAAATTTGACTCCTATTTCCAAAAGTTAAAATGGAAACAAATAAAAATTTTTTTTTCCAGTTTCATAGCTGAGATTCCTTCAAACCTGCACTGACTTAACTGATCTAAACAAATGTTAATAACTGTAGACTTCAGAATAACAGACTTCCGGTTTATTAATAGGACTTTTTTTTTTAAACAAATATGTTGAGCTAATTAATGTAATGTTTTACTAGAATTCCAAATATAGATAAAATTAAATAAATTAATACAATAAATACACAATAAGAATAAGAATAAGAATAAGAATAAGAATAAGAATAAATTAAAATTGAAATCAAACTTGTCCAGTTAAAATAAACTGGACCTTTTTTATTTTTATTTGTTATTTTATTTTCTGATGTGTGTTTTATAGACACACACTGCTCCAACACATCTGCTCCTGGTCGTGATGAAGTTGAACCGGGACCCACCTGCACTCGGACCTCGGGCAGGTTGACCTTCAGGGCCAGCTCCTCTCGGCTGTACACGTCCGGGTAGTGGGACTTCTCGAAGGCTCGCTCCAGTTCGTGCAGCTGGAAGGTGGTGAAGGTGGTCCGGTTCCGGCGGTGCTTCTTCTTCTGGCTCTCGTCGTCGGACAGTTTTCCGTCTCGGTCCGGTGAGTCCGGACACACCGACGCGTCTCCGGTGCTGCTGCCGCAACACACACCTGCCGAGAGGAGAGACGGAAAATGTCATGTTTTAGCCACGTTTTTATAAACTTATGGAATTAAAAATGTACTCTTTTATTTTTTCCAGTGTATCTTTTTATGCGTAATTTGTTAGTAAGTTATTGGACAACTTTTAAGATCCAAAATAAGAGCTGATGATTTACTTGAGAATAAACTAGAAGTATTATCTAAAGATTCAAAATGACACACACCCCCTGGTGTATTATTTTTGCACGTAAATTGACTGATTTGATTATAAAAATGGAATTAAAAAATAAAAAGAATCCACTCACTGTCACAACTTTCTGAGTAGTGACTCTTCTTCATTTGGCTCACAATTACATTCCCATTACGCTCAGCATCTTTCACCAGAACTTTTTCTGCCATGCTGTAAGAGGCTGATTTATGGAAGATGGTGTCCTCTTTAAATCCCAGGATGGCCTCGATGCTGTGGACCGTGGACGGGTTGCTGCCGGGGCTCTGGACGGAGCGTGCGGAGGGAGACATGCGCTCATCCATCATCATCACTTGGGAAGTTGATCCAAGAAGCCACATTTGTTGGCAAAGTCCAGGAAAGAAAAAAAAATACACAAAAACTTCTCCTTAGATTTGTTGCTGCTCTTCTTCAGATTTTTTTTCTGATCAAAGCCAAATGTCGAGTCAGAGTCCAAGGATGTTGCCAAACTTGCGCGCAGGACGCACGGCAGGATCTTGCTCAGTGGTCGTGGAGCATCTTCGGAGGCGGGTTTTAAACTAGTGCCTGCCGTAAAACTCCCCCCCTCCTCCTCACCCCTACTCATGAGGCACCCCCGCTGCACGTCAGAGAGGGGGACGTCCCGTTGGATTTGGCCCCTTCGCTGGATTTAGGGGTAACTCGTGCGCCCTTGCAGCCTCCACACCCTCCCCTAAACTCCTCCCCAATCTCAAGTGCATCAGTCAGTGCAGGCTCTAAACCTACTTACATAAATCTTAAAACCATCTTTCCACTCCTCCAGATGTCATGTTCATGTCTGTGGAAAAAAAAAAAAGGAAAAAAAAAAAAAAAAGAGGAAGATTAGACCCACAGATTAAGGTACAACAAAATCATAATTACAAGATTTCTGGTCAGGACAGGGATTGCAAGATGGCAGCTTAATATTTAATCAAAGCGTCAAAGATATTGTTGCCAAAATGCATAGACGTCTGCTTTAGTGGAAGAATTATGATGTTGAGTTGACCTGAAGGAAAGATCGGGCACCTCCTGACACTTGTTGAATGAGAGTAAAACACTTTAACGGGCTCATTAAAACTGTGATTCATAAATCAGTGTTTCCTTTTTAACGCAGTTCTTATATGTGTTGAGTCAAAGAGGGAAACAAAAGACCAAACAATAACAATTTTGTGCTATAGCCACTTAACAGCAAACAAAGATTGACAGCAGTGTGGTAATCCTGCTTAAGGGGATTACATTATTTTACTCAAAAGGGTTAAAACCCCTAAAACTATTTAGCTTTTCCTAATTAAAGAAGGTGACCTTATCCTTTGTTTGCCTAAGAGAGGAAGGAGGGGGGCAAACGGACAGAGAGATGCCAACTGAACTGTGTTTTAATTAACACCAGAAAGTTAGTTTATAGAGCAAATGCTGGGACTTCTTGCATGTAAGCAGCGGTTTTGTGAAATAGGTCCGTGGTTCTAAAGATTCTTGAGATGGAGGTGAAAAAGTTTGAGTTGAAATTGATTTGATGTTATGTTTTGTGGCAAAAGTTGGTTGATCGTTCGGTTTCTTTCTCATTAGTTCAGTTCTTAGCTGCACTTGACATGCACACATGCTGAAGAAAGCATCAGCATAATTTAAAAAAAGGAACTTTCAGTGTCACCAGTAATGCAGAGATGAAGAAAAGGAAACGTCATACAGGCTTCTCAAACCTATTTGGGTAGTATTTGGGTTTGTATGAAACACTGACGCCAGATCTTTGTACATTTCATGGTCTCATTCCCCAAAAGCACCTGCTGTCCAGGAAACTCTACTTGGATCACATCATGAGACCTCAGTTAGAAGTTGTGCATTTTATTCACACTCATACTTTCAATCACAGAGACTTGAACCCGATCTGCTTCTCCGCTGCACTGTGAGTTCTTTTTCTTTTTACTTTTGAATGCAGCAGAGCTGTTAAGGTGAACATAAGCCCGGTCCTGACCTACACGACCCCCAGAGGAGTTCAGACTTCAGGTTGGCCACCATGCACTATTTGAACAAACTGAATCTAGACCTGCAAGGAGGTTAAATGCTGCCTGACCTGGCACAACGGTTTGTCATCAAACTCTTCAAGATTCACCTTCAAAAGGCAGAACTCACATTTTTCTTCAATGCTGAAGGCAAGTGCAGCAGCTGAGGCTTCAAAAGGGAGGACTATGTGCTGGTTAAGATATCCCAATAATAGGCTGTGCACATGTTAATGTCAATGTTTGGATCAACTTATGTCTATGAATGCTATTTGTCTACACAGAAACAACAAACTATCGCTCTGTTGTTATAGACACACACGTGAAAGAGTTGCTTCAAGTGGCAGGAACTGAATACGATCCAAACCTGAAAAGGATTGTAGAAAAGACAAAGGCTGACAGGTGAACTGCTGAATAAACTCAGGTTAAAAAAACAACCATAAAACCTGTTCGATATGTTTGAGGCCAACAAGTCATTGTTGCTGTTGGAGTGTATGCATGTGTTGTGCAACTCTTTGCACTGTTGCGGCTTTGTCTTTGGGCTCTTTATGCTGCACTAGTTGGCCATCATTGGGTTGAAGAATGTTTCCAGTGAAAACAATAAATCTGATGTACTTTTATATGAACCTCTAACTTGTGTGCAGTGCTGTCACTCAAATTGAGAGTTAAAAATGGCTTAAATACGATCATTAAAACATTAAAAAGTTCTTGATATCATTTAAAGTGGAGATTGAAACTTAAACAATAGTTCAACGTTTTGTGAATTTTGCTTTCTTGCCAAGAAGGAATAAAAAGATGCTGGACACCCCTCTGGTGTGTACATGGTGAACATGAGGCTATAGCCAGAAGCTAGTTAGCTTAAGTTAGCATTTAAACCGGAAAAAATACCAAAAACAACAATTTGGTGGTTTTAAGTGGGGTTATATATTTCTAGCCTGGAATTAGCACTGTTCAAGCTTTAGAAAACAGACAAGATATTAACAAATGTGTAAACTAGTGACCTGTTTAAGTGCTGGTGGCCTTCAAACTGGGCCAGGCTAGCTGTTTCCCTTTGTTTCCGCTAACCGAACCAAACAAAGCAAAGAATACACAGAATATCAACCACAATTAACAAGAGGTAAGAGCAGTGACATCAGTTAACTCTTGGAAAAAAAAACAAAAAAATGTCTTTATGCTAGCTGTAGTCAAAGCAAACTAAAAGTACACAGTATGTAAACCAGTATGTATGTTCTGTATCACAGAGGTCACAGGAGGTAGCGAGCTGCTGGTTGTCAACCTTTTCTGTCTGATATCTGTCACAGCCTCATAAACACGGTAATGCTATTTCTTATCATGCTTTACTTTTAGTCATTTCAACCGTTTATTTTTCACTTGTAGCAAATTCAATTGTATCAGCTATTTATCTATTACATTTAGCTGACGATATTATTGGTATATTCACTATGCTAAGCTAATTAATTCAACTTTTTTGTCTTTTACATTTAGCTAGCAGTATCATCTGCTTATCCTTTACTTTTAGCTAGCAACAGTAGCTGTTTATTAGCAATGCTTAGTTGCCAATTTCAAACATTTATCTGTTAAAGTTAGCTAATATTATCAACTGTTTATCTATTGTGTTAGTTAACTGTTACAACTGTTTATTCATTATGTTAAGCTAACTATTTCAACTTGTTTATCCTTTACCTTTAGCTAACAATACCAACTGTTTATTAGTAATGCTTAATTGCTGATTTCAAACATTTAGCAGTTAGCATATATTATTAACAGTTTATCCATTGTGTTAACTAGCTGTTCCAGTTGTTTATTCATTACTTTTATCTATTTCAACCATTTTCCTTTACTTATAGCTACGTTAATTATTTCGACTGCTTATCCATTATGTGTAGCTAGCTTTTACAACTGTCTATATTATGTTTGACTAAAAATATCAACTGTTTTACTTTTAGCCATGTTTAATTTTTCAGTTGCCTGTTATGTTTAGCTAACTATTTCAACTTTTTATATGTTACATATTACTAACAGTGTGGACTATTTTTTCCATTACTTTTAAATAACAGGATCAATTGTTTATTCGCTCTGTTTAGCTAACTATTTCAACTCTTTGTTCATTATTTTAAATTATTTATTTCAGCTGTTTCCTTTACTTTAAGCCAACAATATCAACTGTTTATTTATTATGTTGAGCTAACTAGTTCAAGTATTTATTCATTACTCAGCTACAAATATCAGTTATCTATCTATTACCTTTAGTAGCTACTTCAGTCATTTCTCCATTGCTCTAAACTAACTATATTAACCATTCATTCATTTTAGGCGATTTTAACTATTAGCCAACCATTTAAACATTTTATCAGTTACTTTAAACTATATATTTCACCTATACATCATCACTTTTAACTTACTATTTCAACATTTTTTATTATTCTGTCTGTAAATTCATGACCCTAAGCCTAAATATAAATATATTTGACCTTTTGGAGGCATCTTGAAACTCGGTTGCTGGGTGAATGACACTTGTCCACATGTTTGTGTCTTTAGCTAAGATGCATATGATAGACTTGTATATCTTCCTAGCTTTTATTTCCTGTGGAGAAGAAGAACAATATGGCTGTTATTCAAGCCTTTAGTTTGTCCTCTGATATTGTCATCTGTGGATAGAGAGACAGAGAGAGAGAGAGAGAGAGAGGGCACCGGCCGACAACCTTGGCTGCACTGATCCTATTAGATGTAATCTCCAGACTTGACAAATCCACAGCCGTTTACACTTTGGTTGATGTGAAACTCTGAAGGCCGCTTGTTCCCCCACCCCCTGTTCTGCTCGGCCTAATCATTAGTAACTGTTTGGATAATGCCCAATTAAATAAAGACGTATATCTCTCACTCAGTGCATTAGCCCTGATTCAGGTAGATTGGATTAATTGTTACTTAATCTTAAATATTTAATGGCTGTACAACACAACGCCCGTGTGACTGACCATTTTAAGCCACTGAGGATTTAAAATAAGAAACCCATAAAGCCCCCGAAGGTTTCTAAGCAAAACAATACGATAGATTAAATTACATATATTTAAGAAGAAATCTTCACAAACCGACACGTTGCTTGTATTCAATATACATCTTTATTTGAGCGATACATTTCTTTTCTCAGTGTGAAGTACCTCCATACATGTCATCAGCGTTTTATGTACATCGTTTTGATTTTATTCTGTCTTTTAAAATCAGGATTTGTGCAAATCAGCAAATGTCTCTGCAAATATTTCAGGCTTGATTACAGTTAAAACGATTAAAATGTCAAAACATATGAAGATCACCTGCTTTGTAGTAACACCAAAAAAAAAAGAAGAAGCTAAATATTATAATTAATTCAAACACCACATACAAACATACCAAAAAAAAGGAAAAGTGAAATACTCAGACAGGATTGGTTTTCTATAAGCAAGTCTTGGTATGTTGTTATTTATTTGACTGAAAAACACACTTTGAGAGACGAGTTTGTCTCATTTTATGACAAAGAGAGAAAAAAAGGTGGACATTATATCACAATTTGATAAGAATTTTAAAATGTGTTGTGGCCTGTGACCATATGAAAGAGAAGTAATACCATGTGGAGATGGTCCCTTTTCTACAGCATTCATCTAAACAAACAAACAAACAATAATAGGGGAGAAATGGGGCACCCTGGACATGATTTAAAGTATTTTAAAAATTTTTTTTTCACCCAATTTGTTAATGAGGAAACAGGGACATTCTTAGTAGATGTTCTAACATTCTGGTGTTTCCGGGCTTCGTTTTTATTACATGTAGGTGACGTGTGTTTTTAGTGTTTATAACAAAAGTGATGATTTTGTTTGTGATTTAAAGTGTAACTGAATCTCAGGCTTTTTAACACAGCTTGACCTGTTGATTCCCAGAAAGTGGTGAAACTGATTTATTTTTTTTTGTGTCTTCTTTCTTCGTCTTCGTTATTCAAACGGCCTCTCTGGCCGTTCACATGACAGAGCACTTCTCCTCTGCTTTGCTCTTCAGCTCAGTGACCGTGGCTGAGGCCTTCTCCTTCAGCTGGTCCATGTCCATGTTCTGCAAGTTTTGAATCTGGCCCATGAGGGAGTCTTTGCCCTCCTCCTCCGTGGCGTCCTCGTCCACCATCTTGAGCAGCTCCTCGGGCACGTCCACGTCGTCGCCGGCCATCTCGATCATGTTCTCATCCTGCTCGCTCTGCGGATGACAGCGACGGGATGGAGGACACGGTCAGAACACAGAAATGTAAGTTTAGGATGGTAAAGGTTGCTGCACCTAAAGCTTTAAATGTGGAAAAAAAAACTAGAAACAGTTCATAATAACTTCCTTCACATAAGAATCTTCACAAATACAACATAAAACTGATTCTTCCTTATACAAATTAGTCTTGTCGCAGTTTCGTTATTAGGATCATAAAGGGTTAAACAGGGTGGATGTCTCCTGCCTCCTCTGTTCTACGATTAAAAAAGTCTAAATGATGCTCCGTAAATTCCCATCATGCAGATGAAGTCTTTCTAAATTACCACAATGGATTGTATGAATTTAAGTTTTTTCCTGATTGGAGCAACGACTCCATGTTTACACACATCTGCATTGAATTGTTGCATGCAGCAGTAAACAACGTACAGGCTGACTTAAAGGCTTTCTGCAGGATTAACATGTTGCCCTGCTGCCTGGTGTCCAAAACATTTCTGCTTCCACTGTTACTGTCACATTTGAAACAACCATTATTAATTCAAGAACAAACCACAAATCTTAATGGTATGTAAATTTAAAAAAGAAGAAGAAGAAGAAAAAACGTCACTTTTGATTAATTATATTATCTTTTTTTGATTGTCCACCTCTTAAACTTAAACTGAAGCACACTTGTCTGAGTTTTAATTCACATTTTCCAGCAAACAAAGACGCAAACAGGACGACAAACAAGTCGATGAACTCTGGGATCTGTCTTAATCCACCGTCAAGTAACTCGCTGCACTCGAGGATATCCCCGCCGTCCGTGTTTTCTACGTTTCTTTTTCCAAAGCGCTCTTTGCTCATTTTATTATCCGCACCGCCACACTTTGTATTGTATTATAAAAAGTGCTAAATTTAAAACCTTTCAAACAAACTAAATCTAATCACTTACTGTCATGCAATAGACACTGCGCTGTGACTACTTTAAACTTCAATCTGTGGGATTATCTCAAACCTGCTTTAGCCTTTCCTCTCAGATAGTCTAAAGATATCTTCTATAGTGTTGCACGAGACCCTAATTCCATTAGATGAACAGCACCGACTTCCTGTTTCTCCTCATAGTGTAAACTCTTTTCCATTACATATATATGTTTGTTTCTTACTCACGCTGCCGTCTTGTTCTCAACCACCCACCCATTAAAATAAAAGAATCAGCATAATAGGATACCCTTTGCTGTCTTATTGTTTCTGAAAATCAATTTAAAATGCACACGTCAGCTCTAATAAAGACACTTTGGTGTTTGTCATCCGTCCCCTTTCAAATCGACGCGTAATGTAAACATCATTTGGAGGGAATAATTAGATATATATGTGCTGCTTCCTGCCATTGTGCTCGTCATCTTTGTGCGGTTTCAATTTAAAAGAGTGAAAAGAAATGCGGCTATTGTTTAAAAGAAGAAAACCCAACAATAGCGTGTCTGTTGTACAAGATTATTAGAAATGCCTCCACCAGCCAAGGTCATCAACGCATTCAGATTGATAAAAAAATAATGATAATTGAAAGGCGGCAACAGAAATTGATTTTGAAATGTCACCATAAAACAGAAACACTTCATCACAAGCATTTTTTAGTTTTACCGATCACCACTAATTCTTAGATTAGACGTCTCTCTACTGGTCTCTGTCGTTAAACAGCTTGAACAAAATCCCTACGTACCTTTTGTGCTCCGTCCATTATAGCTTATTTTTTTCCTTTAGGAGTTCCTTCGAAATCCTCCAAGCGCTCAGTCTACATCCACTAAGATGCTGTTGTTTCTTAAAACCAGTTCACACTGCCTGGTTGTCCCTAATGAGCCTGGGACACCTGCTCAGTGGCATTTGGCTTTGTAAGACTCAAGGTGCAATATGGGACGCATGGGCTAACGTCTCCAGGACGCTGGTCCGATGTCTTTCCCACTAATCTACTGGCATGACCTCCGCCTCCTGTTGTTTAGGCTGCTGCTGCCAAGAGCTGCTGTTAGATTAAGTTAACCGCCACTAACCATGAAGCAGCTATTTCTACCTGCGCACTTAGCTCAGTCATCAAAATCTGCTTCCTTCTGTCACTGTAAAGACTTTTAATAAAGCGATGATCACCACTATATATCAAATGTTGTACACAGTCTAATTTAAGAATCCTGAATTTCAAAAACCAACAGAGCAGCACATAAATTTGGAATAAAATGCTCATTATAGTGTAGCTCTGAGCAGGTATGGGTGCTCATTAATGTATCTGTTAACAAGGGTAACCCCACCTACAAACCCCCATCAATGGATTGTTGTTGAAGCTATAGAATAAGTTTTTAAAGATAATTAATATTTGTCTATATGTGTGTTTACAACTGCGTCACAGTGTGCTGTAAACACTCATTAAATGTTTGTATTCTGCTCATAAATGCCGCAGAGCTTAATATACGTTTTACCTTGACGATAATTAACTTTGAGACAATAGTTGTGTCTTTGAACAATGGAGTTCATTCATGTGTAGCGTTAAACGAACTTATTATAATTAAGCTTAAACCTAAACTAGGAGCCACACAATGGTCAAACTCTCAAGTGTTTACCTTTGGCAGCCTGTATTTTTCTCTGAGGCAAACCCTGAGTGTTGCCCTCTCTGCCTTCTTGTGTAGGAAGTCTGCATCTCTCTCCATCCTGAAAGAGGGAAAAAACATTATTAGTACAGAAACATGTATTTGTTGGTCACAAAACCATTCCAGATGAGCGACAATCAAAATGTCGCTGACGCACAAAAGTGCAAGAAAATACCAGTAACATGGATTTTGTTGATCTTCAGTTCGTTTACGTTTGTCCTTTGTGACTTAAATGCAGCATCAAAGATTTTTTTCATCATAAGGATTTTCAATAAACGTCATTTTTATTCTGGATTCCTTTTCTAAAAGCTCATTCTACTAAACATACATTTCTACACACAAAGATAGTTTAAGTCACTGTAACATCCTCTACTTTTAAAATCCAACATTTTATCAATAGGTTCTTGATATGTTCTGTTTTAGTTGCAAGAAAGCATAGTTGTGTTACTGATAATTGGCTTTTATTTTGGATGATAGACTTTCATTATCATTAACAGCTGTATTCTAAACATCTGTACAGATTTTGACAGGTGTCTTGTTCCAGTGCTTTCAAAATATTCTTGTGTAAAGAGCTACAACTATTTGATATCGTCTTATTTCTGTGATCCTCATTGATTTTGTAGCTTTCTTTAAAAAAAAAACAAAAAAACTATCCAATGTGTAACCTGTGGGCTTGTGTGTGACCAATGTTTAATGGCTTTTGCACCAGAATCATATACGTAAAATACAAGCTGCACACTCAAGCTGCAAGTATGTTAAACCAGAAAATGCTTAAGATGTAAATTGCTGACCAATATTTATCACTTCTTCCAATCAGAGTGATCCAATGTCTGAATCGTGATCAAAGGTGACTTGCTGCTGCAAACACCATCGCTGTTTTTCAGTAACTTTGTGAGACGCATTCTCGCATTTTCAGGCCGACGTACTTTCCCTCAGCCAATTAAAGATGGGATTATTAGGTCAGACTGAGTCAAGCAGATTTGAAATCAAGCCAAGACACCCACAAGTTGAACTGTAGTGAAACAACAACACACTCTATACGGAGGTTTTGAATAAACGCCCATTTGTTAAAATGCTCTGGACAGCCAGACAGATTATACGGACATGTGGACGGTTTTCAGGAGGAGCATATTATCTTTCATGTTCTCTCCTAATAATTCACATCCCCCATGTTTATGTTTGTTGTTGCGAACCTCGATGCATTAGTGGAAACATGCAATTAAAGATAATGTGGTCATTTTTATGTCACCTTTTAAAACAGATAAATGAAGTCCTTAAACATGGGAGCAGGGAGGCAGGATTAATCTTGTTATGTAATTCTGACTGGAAAGATCTGCTTTATGCTGGAAAATCTGTTCTGTTTCCAAAAAAAAGGCCAAATGGGTACATTTTTAGAGGAAAATGTTAATTTAGTTGAATTTAGGATGGATTGATCACAGTGTCAATCAACTGTAGTATTTAAATATTTAGTCAAAAAGAAGTAGATGTGAGTGGAAGGTTGGGGTTAAAAAAAAAAGATAAAAAAATAGATACTCAGTTGGAAATAATATAAGATTAACTATAAAATGCTTCTAAAAACACCTGTGTGTATAATGACAGGTAGGCTAACTGTCCAATAATGTGGACTGTTTTACAACACATACAACATAATTATCATAATCAATAATATAAATAAATGTAGAATTCAGTAAAATATTTCAAGCTGAAAATAAATCTATCATTTCACAATTACTGGGATTCAAAACTACACCGTCACTAAAATGTTTGCACTAACTGTTCCTGACACAGATGACAGATTATAAGAGATTATTGATCCAGGGCCTGTATGATATTTAGCCACAGTGGATTATTATTTAGAAAATATATTGTAGAAAAAAATAAAAATAAAAAGAGAGAAAAGATCCTGCATTTTCCACTATAATGGACGCTCTGCTGTGACCTTCAGCAACAGATGCATCTCTCAAAAACACACGTTGCTCGTTGTAAACTGGTGAAAACAATAAACACACGGGGAATTATATTTAGCAAGTTTGGGTTTGAGTAATAAAGTGTTGAGACAGAGAGGGACAACAGTGAGAGAATGTGATGACAGAGAAAACACTTTGTCAAGGTCAGATTGCACAGTCTCCAGCCATTCTGCTGTTCGATGGGCCGGTGGCACCGACTCAAAATGGAGTGCTGTCCATGTTGCTACTTACTTCTCCTCCACCAACTGTTTTTGGTACTCTTCATACTCCTCGCGTGTCATCCCTGCTGCTTTGGCTGGATCTGAGGGGGTGGCCTCCTCTTCTTTGTCACCTCCGCCACCAAGACCCATTCCTGACAGGGGGTTCCCGATCATGCTCTTGATCAAAAAAGCCATCTTGGGTCGTGTGACTGTTTAGGATGAGGATATTTTTTTTTGTAGATAAAAATGATGATGCTGCTCCCCTTATGGTGCCCTTCGCTTTGGCTTCCAATAGCTGTCAAATCCAGTGGTAGCTCTCTAGCTAACCTGCTGCTTGTCTATGGAGCCAAGGACACACTGACAACAAGCAACAGACACAAACACACACACACACACTTAAACACACACACACGTTTTGCCTCGGCCATAATCTGGATTTAATCCTCCCTGCTCCACTATGCTAAGAGGCAGATGGCCTGTTTTCTCTCTATTTTTAAATCATGCAGACCTTTGTGGATATCTTTTTTTTCATCGTTTTGACACTTTGTGCATTCTTTTGCAAAACTTAGAGTCACACTGATGAAAACAATGCTTTTGGAGCTGGGTGTCCTCACTTTGGAAATACACATATGTTGCTTCCACCCACTGTTGCTTAATCATATTAGTAAAGTAGGGTTCGGCCCGTGTGCAGCTTATACTGCTGAGACCAGGCAGCGTAGAGAGAGAGAGAGAGAGAGAGAGAGAGAGAGAGAGAGAGAGAGAGGAGAGCGGGATTACAATCCTGTTTATCCCCATGAAGCCCTCCTTCATGCAGTGCTATTGTTCAGTGGGAGGATG
>NW_007579776.1:0-27626 GCF_000690725.1 Stegastes partitus
GTAGGTAGGTAGTAAGTCAGTAGGTAGGTAGGTAGTAAGTCAGTAGGTAGGTAGTAAGTCAGTAGGTAGGTAGGTAGGTAGGTAGGTAGTAAGTCAGTAGGTAGATAGGTAGGTATCGACATATGTAAGAAGTGATTAG
Source organism: Stegastes partitus (assembly GCF_000690725.1). Classification (NCBI taxonomy): domain Eukaryota; kingdom Metazoa; phylum Chordata; class Actinopteri; family Pomacentridae; genus Stegastes; species Stegastes partitus. Next base: position 140 of record NW_007579776.1, read on the forward strand.
GTGAGTAGGTCAAAAGATAGATGGAAGTAGAAAAGTAGGTCAGCAGGTAGGTAGAGACAGTTAAGGTTAAAGTACATAGGTAGGCAGGTAGTAGGTAGGCAGGCTGGTCGGTAGGTATGTAGGTATGAAAAAGTGGGTAGGTAGTCAGGTCGGTAGGTAAAGAGATAGGTCAGTAGGTAAAAGGTAGATAGATGGGTAAGTACAAAAGTAGGTAGGTAGGTAGGTAGGTAGGTAGGTAGGTAGGTAGGTAGGTAGGTAGGTATCGACACATGTAAGAAGTGGTTAGGTGAGTAGGTCAAAAGATAAATGGGTAAGTGGAAAAGTAGGTCAGTGGGTAGGTAGAGACAAGTAAGGTTATAGTACATAGGTGGGCAGGTAGTAGGTAGACAGGCTGGTCGGTAGGTAGGTAGGTAGGTAGGTAGGTAGGTAGGTAGGTAGGTAGGTAGGTAGGTAGGTATGAAAAAGTAGGTCGGTAGTTCGGTTGGTAGGTAAATAGATAGGTAAGTATATAAAAAGGTAGATAGATGGGCAAGTACGAAAGTAGGTAGGTAATAAGTAGATAGGTTTGTAGGCAGGTAGATCTGGTGGTCAGTTGGCAGGAATGTAGGTAAGAGGATAGAGAGATAATTAAGTGTAAAGTACTTCGGTAGGCAGGTAGTAGGTAAGTAGGCTGGTAGATACCTAGGTGAGTAGGTAGGTCGGTACGTACGTAGGTAGATAGGTAGGTACGTAGGAAAAGTAGATAGATAGATAGATAGATAGATAGATAGATAGATAGATAGATGGATAGATGGATAGATAGATAGATGGATAGATAGATAGATAGATAGATAGATAGATGGATAGATAGATAGATAGATAGATAGATAGATAGACACCTTTCCCTTTCTCACGTGTNCCCCCCTCCCATCTCTTCTTCCATCAGTCTTTCCATCATTTGCTTACAAGGCAAGTATTTGTTGCCTCACCTTACCTGGAGCGTTGCTTTTCTCAGCTCTGTAAAGACTCGGCCTTGTGCAGCTGTTCTGCTGGTGATGCAGTGGGAGAGGAATGCAGAACTTCAAAGTGTAACACGGGCAGAGACAAAGGATGTCAGTGTTCAGGGGGGATGAGAATATGTGATCTCATAAAACAGCACACAAACACATTGGTCCATTTATGCGAGGTTAGACTGCAGAGGATGATGAGGAGGAGGAGGAGGAGGAGGGAAGACCTGCCTCACATGTCCCAGCCCTCTGTGTGGGAACCGGGGAGGAGGCGGCGGCGGCGTACACGTGATGTAGCTCCCCAGCGACAGAGCTCACTGTAGCTCTGCACAGCTCGCCCGGCCACGCTTAAATGGCTGTTAAAACATACGGCGGGGAGGATGGGGATGGAGAGGGTTTGATGTGCACGACACGGCCGAGGAAAACTTTTGGTTTCAGAGGGCCGCCGAGTAAAACTTTCTGGACGGGAATCGTGAAATTCCACAAGCCTTGTAACTGCAAAAGACGGCGGTGGCGTTCCAGAGAAAAGCTGAAATGAGAAAAGAGAAATAAGGCAAAGAGAAATGCAGCGAAATTCCAAGAGAGCGGAAAGAATCCTCAGACTGCTCGCTAACAGTTTTGAGGGGCTAATGGCTTTCAGATGTGCGCGACGTCTTTTGTATTTTCAAAGGAGCATAAAACATTCCCTCTCTGAGGAATCCAAACAACGGCTGGAATTCACCGGCTGAAAACCCAACAACAGCAGTCATAACTAAATGTTTATCTCGCCTTCGCTCATGTTTCAAGCATGATATGTTTTACGTCAGGGCCTGTATTTTTCTAAAATCATCTTTCATTTCTGGGCTCGGCGGCGCTCTGGCCTGTTGGTGTTTTCTCTCTGGGAGTGCTGCGAGGGGCACGGGGCAGGGCGGGGGTGGTTTCTCCCGATTTCCTGCTCAAACCTTGGGGGAGCTGGGACTTGGATGAGGTGAGGTCATTTCTTGTTCCAACTGTAAAGCTGACTGCAGAGCCGAGGGGGGGAAGAGACATCGGAGCGCTGAAGTTTCCCAGTTCGTTCTCAGCCACGTGCACATTATGGCTGCTTTGTGACGGACCAGCGGCTCCTTTATTGGACGGTTTATGTCACTATTATGCTGTCATTTCAACATGCAACGCAAAAAAAAGCGATGTCATGATTTAAAAATATGTGGTAGAACAGGCTTAAAGCAAAAGACATGTTGGGAAATGTTCATATTTAACCTCTGCCAGAGAGCTAAATGAAATGATTGATACAGCTCCCACACGTTTCCATATGTTTCTGTTAGCCTAGCTTAGCATCGAGCCTGAAAACAGGAGGAGACGGATCACCTGGCAACGTCAAAGAGTCGTAAAATCCACCGACCTGCATTTCTGAAACCCACAAATTTAACACGTCATATTTTTTTTTCAACACATAAAAACCAAAATGTAAAAGCGTCGTTTTTTTCTTTTTTCTTATGTGCTGAACTATTTCTCAGTGGGGACCACTAAATTTCCCCGAATCTTCACTGGTTGCCCGGCAACGGAGAAATGACCTCACCTGGTGCAAGTCCCAGCTCCCTAAAGGTTGAACATAAACCAGAGAGAAGCCTGATTTAGCTGGAAGATGTGAGATATTCTGCGCTGCACGGCCGACGGTTTCAGATTCCCGCGTGTTGTGTAGATGAGATTTGTGTCGAACGTCCTTTAGGCTGACACAAACCGACAGTAAGACAGACGGATGGATGGAAAGTCACTGGGCTTTTCTCATTTCTTTATTCTGTAGCGCCTCGTCTCCAGGCTGTGATCCGGAGATCGATCTCTCCGTCTTTAGGGATGTCTGAGTTTGTAAAAGGGTTGCTGGAGGAGCTGTCGGCGAAGATGCAAAAGTCTTTTCTGCATCCGTGACTTATAAAAGAGTTGTGACACGCAGCTGAAATGTGCAGGAGCAGAACGTATGCAAGCAAGTAGAACATCAACAGAGGGTCATCCCATGAAAAATCAATCAGACTGATTCCGACCTCGTCAGAATCAGCTGATTTAACCTTCATACTCTGAATATTTTCAGAGTTTCAGGCTCTTAAAGTACACAGAGTTGGGTTGAAGTGTTACGCTTTTGAATTTGCGTTACTTTTCCCGTCATTTCTGAGCCTCATAACTTCATCAGAAACACACTGAGTTCTGCAGCTAAATCAGTTTTACCTCCGTCCAGGTGTCACGATCGAAAGACTGAATCTGTTTTTTGTACATTTTTGTTCAATAACCAGCTGTGAGCATCAATATTATGGGATGTATCATAGTTTCAACAGCAAAATGGCAGCATTTTCTATGACATAGAGGCATAGAAACAATCATTGGTACCCTGGATGTGTTTCTGTTTTCTCATAATTCACCTTTAAAAAGTGCATTCTGGGTAAACTTTCAAGGCTCATGTGTGATGGTGGTTGGTCAGAACTAGTTCTAGACAATGAAAGGATCATTTTAACCCACATTTGATACCAGGATCATCTTCTAGACACGATTCCTTCTGTTTCAAAACAATTTTCTACTCATTTTTTTAGCACATGTTCTGCTCATCTGACAGGAAAAGAGGAAAGGAATCAAGGAAAGTGAAAAACGACGCTGACATGGATGAAGATTGTGGTGTTACTGATGTGGAAACTAAAATCTACCGTCTCATATAAACCATCTGCCATCTTCACAACCAAAGAATATTTTCTAAAGTTTCACATGTTTCTTTTTAATCCCAAATATATGTGCAAATATATACATTCAGACAACATTTCTCCATCATGTGTCCTCATCATGAAACCTCTTTTCCCTCCGGTATCAGAATCATCCGTACATACCAACGCATCAGAATATTCTGCTTTAAACACATCAGGGTTGAATCAAACCTACATGTTTTACTGTAATGCCATTCAAACTTCAAACCTTTTTCCATTTTTTAATAAAAACCCCTCCAGGAATTTTCTCCCCCAGCCCTCTGCGGTGAGTTTGGGCCCGTCCATATTTAGGTGTGGTCCTCCAACATGACTTATGGCATCGAGCTAAGGAGGAAAAGGGTGAAAAATGAGGTCTAATCCTGCTTCTCCCCCCTCTCTCTCGTTAGCTCTCGGAGAGCTGGGGGGGGAGGGGATGGGCTGAAATAGGAAATGGTGTCTGGGTTTTGGAGCAATCTGTCAAGCAGAACCTGAGTATAGTAACTTTGATATGTGCTTCCACCCCTCCGTTTAAAATGTTTGCACTTCAGCGTGCCATAAACTTGTCATCTCCAGTGCGGCGCTGCAGTAATTTGCCTCAAGTACATACATACATACATACATATATACACTATATTAGGATTTACTGGAGCCTCTTGTTCAAAAGACTTGAATGTATGTTGAGATCGAAGGATTCTGAATCCACAAGACTTAATGCTGTTATGTTTTAGGGTTAAGGAGTTTGTTCCCCCACATCCTCCCTCTCCCCCAGTCTGGGATGTTGCAACTGGCTTTTTTTTGCGCCCTGAACTTTTCCCCTTTTTGCCTCATTGACTTCTTCAATTACCGATTCTCTACATTTTTCAGAAATGGCTTGAACTCGTTCCAGTCATGTGCAAATTGCTGCTCGGCGTAAGAATCCATAGTGACGACATTAAGGAGAATAAGAACGGAGCAAATGCTGCCAGAACATGGCACGTCAAGCGGTTATTGCAGTGGATTGTAGTGAACACGGACACGAACAACACAGACAGATGTACTCGCATTTTACATAAACATTTACATTTGACTGACATGTTGTCACGCCGCGAGAGAAAACACATCTGACCCTGTTGTAAAGCCAACACTGATCACTGTAACCAGGTTTTTCTTTTTTTAAAAAACCCTCACAGTCATCCTTCAAGAATTCACTTGTCAGTTCAGGTACTTGAATCCAGATGTATACATTTCATTTAAAACAACGGAGCAAAGAAGAAGAAAAAAAAGCTACGAGACAAAGTTTTTGAAAACTTTGGAATCGCCAGGTTTGGAATTGATTTTTGCATAAAGCTGCAGCAACAGTCCTGAATTCCCTTCATTTGTGTTTTATTGCAGACTGATGGAGGGTCTTTAGAAATCATTATGTCTCCTTTTGCAGCTTTGTGCATCTCTAGACGGCATAGTTCAAACCAGCCAGTCGTTCTCATTTTCCAATCTGATCTCTCAAACTAGAACACCTCATGACACTTTTAGAGAAAGTTGTTAGCATGCAGGGCTGCAAGGTGGTGCAGTTCGTTAGCACTGTTGCCTGTAGAAGGTCGCCGGTTCGCGTCCCGGTGAGGACACCGAGAGTCTCCATGTTCTCCCCGTGCAGTGTGGGTTCTCTCCGGGTTCTCCGGGTTCTCCAGCTTCCTCCCACAGTCCAAAAACATGTTGAGGTTAATTGGTGATTGTAAATTGTCCGTAGGTGTGAATGTGAGTGTGCTTGGTTGTCTGTCTCTAAGTGTAGCCCTGTGATAGACTGGTTACCTGTCCAGGTGAACCTGCCTTCACCCTGAGTCAGCTGGGATAGACTCCAGCCCCCCATGACCCTAGTGAGGATTAAGTGGTGTAGAGATGATGGATGGATGGATGTTAGCATGCAGGTTCACATATTTCATGATTGCTCAGTGTGATTAAATTACATTTTAACTTAAAAGCTATTGTCTTTCTATATTGTCTCTACTGTAAACCTCAGTGTGTCTTCTGTGTTGTTTGGGTGCATAATGATGGATTGAGGTGATAAATGGTGAATTTTATGTAGCTTCTCAGGTGAGTTTTATCTCACAGAAATATTTGACGTTGGAAACAGCGACGTCACAGGTTGTTTTTCTAAATATCTAGTTAGCAGCACACAATGCCAGTCTCTCACTTTCCTTATGCATGTGATGATATTAACTACAAAGGCTCAAAATAGCAAGTTAAAACGTGTAGTGCGCAGTGAGAATCACCTGATTTATCTCTTTGGTTGCACACATGATGATAAATTAAATGTTTGCAGTGACGCTGGATCGAAAATTGGAGTCAAATTTTTTCATCAAGCACATTTAAAAACAACAGGAGTGAAATAAAAGAGCAGGACATGCAATGCAATAGCTATGATAATACACTAACAAGAATGAAACCTCTAGAAAAGCTCAATGAAATGGCAACACAATGAGGTGAGTCTTCAGCTGCAAGTTAAAGGTTTCTAGAGTCTGTTCTCGTGTGCAAACTGTTGCAGAGATTAGGAGCAGCCACCCCGAAGGTTCAGTCAAATCTGTTTTTCAGTCTGAATCCAAGTGCATCTGGCTGTTGGGCCTCAATGTTCTGCTTAATAAGATGGAACCAGCCCATTAGAAACCATAAAAACGGAACAATAAAATCCTAAAATCTATCCTGACCGCTGGCTCGCCCCAAAAAAATGAAAATACATATAATCATCATAATCATTTCAGCAGATAAACGCAGGTGCGATCGGCCAATTAGCTCCATCTGGCCTCTTGATGTCTCCCATTACGTTTCGATGTCTGTCGGCGAAGAATCAAAGTTTATCCATAAACGTTGCGGAGCAGGTGAAGATAGCTGCAGGAGATCCGATCATCAAACGTGTTCCTTTACAGCCGTTTGAGCCATGCTGTCATTTTTTGGTTTTATTCCAGCCGAGCCAATTTATAATTTATGACCCACCTAAATAGCATGACGGTCCTGCAGCGACATGGCATCGAGCATCTGTACATCGGCCGGTGCGTGTGCGCGCCACAGCTCTTGCATGTGTTTGTGCACATACAGCGGTACATGCTTGACCCTCTGCTGTCAGATTGTGGGGTGGAAAAGCCACAAAAATCCTTTTATGAGTGTGAAACTCTCGTGAACTCTTTCCTCTAGTAAAGCAGGTGTACAAGACAAATGGGAGAACAGGATGTCCGAGGAGCTGCCAGCCTGCTGCCCGGCCGGCCGGCTCGGCGCTGGGATCATTACAGGGTTGGAAAAAAATACGCCGAGATACCTGTGGAACATCCACCTACCTGCCTATCAGCATTCCTTCCACCTTTCATTAATTCCCCTCCTATCTGTCTGCTGCCGTCTTGTTTGTCTGCAGCTGTTTTTGTGCAGACGTGGGTCAGATCTGTAATGTAAGAGTGTGCGCAGAGAGACACAACAAGACGAGAGCGAGAAGATGGTTCCTGGGATGGATAAACATATATCAGGTCAATTTGTGCTACAATAATTAAACAGAAACACTGTATAGGTTCAGAAACAATAAATCAAGAGAATGCCTCGCTTATCCTCTTTATGGGAAACTCAAGTCTTGCCTCCTTATCAACACAAACAAATGCTGTCGTTCCCTGCGACTGTCTGTGACACATTTGTTTGGGGTCAAACTCGCATCGCTGTAAGACATGCATACGCTGTGAGGCCTATTAAAGCGGCGTATCAATGGACCACCCAGGAGTTTTACACAAACCGAAGAGGGTGGGGACGGGGTTTAGTCTAGAAACGCGGGGTCGAGCATATGTAGCGACTACAGGGAAGATCAAAAGAGATGATGAGTCAAATTTCACGCTTGCTGCAAATGGTCAGATCACGTAGAAGAAAACACAACGCGAAGAAGGGCTTTCTCTGAAGGCCAGCTGTGTTTTCCACATCAGGATAGTGGCACCGAGTTCTGTATGTTCTCCGTCTTGTTCACACACAAGAATATTTTGGAGCTTATTTATCTAAAATGCTTTATCTGGGTCACGGGGATTGTGTTGCAGCCACGTTTACTTAAACACGTTGTCAGCCGGACTTTGGTGCTGCCATGTTTCCTGTCTGTCGTGTTGTTGAAGTGCTGCTTTTTTTAGTCTTCATGTAAAGATACACAAGAAAATCTCAAGGGATGGAGCTCCCATTTTTGGACATAACTGTGTACAAAAGTTTATATACGGACGGAAAGACCACGTATATGATGTAGCCTTGAGTTTCCGATGACTCCTGTTAGTCTGAATTGTCTATGATGGAACCATTGTTACACAAGCCACAAAAAAAATCCTGCATTTTGGTTCTTTCATAGATTTATTAAGGGTCTTCTGGAATTATAACAAAATCTGTATCAAAAATATACATACAGCCACTTCATTTATCATGTTGTTGATGTAGAAATTTGCGTTAATTAAACTATATTAGCGCCATGACTTCTTACCTTCCTGTGAGTGATTAAGATTGACTACAGCTGCTGACTCCTCTGAGCCAATTAAAATAGGAACCATTTGATCCACTCATTAGACTCAAACACGACAGTAGGAAAGTCTGAGAAGCTCAGCAGCTTCAGATCTTAAAATCATCTGTTGTTAAGTATAAAGTTCATGGTCCAGTTGTGTTACTGCCACCATCAGGAAGAAAACACAAACCATCACCTGCTGCTGGGAGACGATTGGTCAGGATGGTCAACAAGAATCAGCAGGAAGCAGCTCTGGATGGATCAGAAGCTGCTGGAACACAGCTGTCAGTGTCCACAGGGTCTGACATCAACATGAGCTGAGAGGCTGATGAAGGAGGAAGTTCTTCCTCCAGAAGCAGAACCTTAAAGCTCCACTGAAGTCTGATCATATGGACAAAGAGAAGACCTTCTGAGGGAAAGTTCTGTAGTCAGATGGAACAAAATCTGAGCAGACGGTGAGGCCTTTAACCCCAAGAACACCAAACCTACCATCAAGCATGGAGGTGGCAGCATCATGCTCTGGAGCTGTTCTGCTGCCAGTGGAACTGGAGCTTTAAATGGAACAATGAAGGAGGAGGATCACCTCCACGTTCTTCAGGAAAACCTCAAACCATCAGCAGAAGGTTGATCTTGGAGACAGTTGGATGTTCCAACAAGACATTGAGCCCAAACACACATCAAAGTGGTGAAGAAATGGTTCCATCAGGCTGGAATGAAGGTTCTAGACTGGTCTCCCCAAAGTCCTGACTGAAACCCATCGAGAACTTGTGGACTATGATAGAGAGTCTGAGTCAGAAAGACACTGATGTAGTTGAACTGCTCCAATTCTGTCAAGAGGAGTCAAAGATAAACCAGAAGCTTGCAGATGGAACCCAAAAGCACCTAGTTGAGGTGAAAACAGTCAAGAGACATGAAGTAAATGTAAGTATAGCTGGATGTATATGCTTAACACAACAGATTTTGTCATATTTCCAGAAGATCTATAATAAATCATTGATTCCATCTTGGAAAATTCAGACTTAAAGGAGTCACTGGAAACTCAAGACTGACGTGAAATACGGTTTAATACCAAAGTCTGTTAATCTGCATTAAGATCTGCCAAAAGCTGTTTTCTTTTCAGCCTGTGGTTGAGAATAACTCAGTCAGGAGCTGACGGCAAAGCCTGAACACACACAACACATGTAAACGCACGTCCCACCTCGATCCCAATCCTGACGGGGATCTTTATTTTTGTATGTTCAGCCTGAAAACGCTGCCTTTCCCAGTCAGCCAGTCACTCAGTGAGACCGGCCGCCGCTCACACCCAGCCTCCAACATGTGTTTCCTTAGTACTGACAAGTGCGATCCTGCTCAGCTGGGCCACGGCTGCTTGTCACCCCACTGGAGCTCCGGCTCTGGGCACTTTGAAGTGTCGAGGGCCCCCCACACGGAGAAAGCAGCGCTGGAGGTGTACGAGCAGACGGAGGCCTGGGGGTGGGAGAGGATGAAAGGCAGTGCTGTGGCAGTCCAGCTGTTTGCTCTGCCAGCCCAACACTAAAAGAAAAGACACAGGATCTGGAAGAGTCAATATTTGGTGCTTTGTGTGTGTCTGGTGGAGTCGACGATAGACTCGCTGAACTCCGCTCTGCTGCCAGTTCATCATTTTTGTGGTTCCTTGGATTCTTGTTTTCTTAAGGCTGTGAGAAACACTTTTAAAATAGGTCCTCAATGCAAAGTAAACCTGGCCGTCAGTTCCCCGAGACTTCCTCTTATGTTAATTGGAAATAAAAAAGAGCTGAGACATGACAGCGGAGGTGTGTGGTCTCGCCGAGGAAGTGTGTGTGTTGGACTTTCTATAGCGCGATCTGCAGCATCTGGTACTACTTGCAGGCTGGCGGTTTGATTGTGCTCTGTAGGTTCTGGAGGCCTCCGCCTCAGCAGCAGCAGTGCAGCGTTTGACTTCATTAGCATACTTTGCTCGATCCTGCGTCACCAAATAAAGTAAAGACTCCACATGAAGACAGCACACAGACACTGCAGAGCTCATTAGCAGACAATAGCATCTGACAGTAGAGACCTTTTGGTTTCCAACAAGATTAGAGGAACAACTGAAATGAGTTTCAGCCTCTTTTCCTGCATCCTAGCAGCTTTATAAAGTGTATTTCTGAGTCTTTTTGAACATGGGGAAGGTCATGAGTGAGGTTGGAAAACTTCAGTAGAAAAAGGATTCAGCTTTAAAAAAAAAAATAGAAAAGAAAGAATACAGGTTGTGATGTTACAAGACTGTATGTCCTACAGTATAATCCTCATGATTAACTAGTGTAACTGTCTACTAGCTGTATATAAATAAATTTGTAAAATAATAAAAAAAAATCACTGGCAACTCATTATCTGGCCTTTGTCCTATAAACAAAAAAACTCTATACAGGACAATAAAAAATCTGTTTTTTAATTATGTATCATTAGTAAAAGAAAGAAGATATTTTTAATGATAAATGAAAAGTGTACCAAATATTTAATGATAGATCTGCATTTGCAATGATTTAATGGTGTATCAGGAGTAAATAGGGAAAAAAAGAGGAATTTTACTTTGCTGTATCTATGATATAAATTGATTAGTAATGATGGTTTATCTGTAGTAAAAAAAATTTTTTTTTTTATAAATTAATAACGATATGAATTTTCCCCATATATAGTGTTTAGTTTATAACAAAATAAGTATATTTGATATGATTTAATGGTATATTTAAAGAAAAATAAAAAATAGCACATTTTCTATTTTATACTTACTATATCTATAATATAAAAACTGCAAATATTAAATAAACTGTAAAATAAATAAAAAATAATAATGATAAAAAGGTCATTAAACAGACTTGGCCCTGTACTATTTAAAAAATGTACATTTTCATTAATTAACAGTGTTTCCATGGTAACAACCAGGATATTATCTATATTTAATGGTGACTAAAAAAAATAAGAATAAAAATAATAGGTTTCTTTTGTTTGTTTTTTGTTTGATTTTTATTTGTTTGTTGTTTTTTTTTAATTCATGGTAGAATAGCAGATCAAATTTTGGTTTTCCAACAAGATTCATGATTGTTTTAGGGAAACAACTAGAAGGAGGATCAGCGTCTTTCTCCACCTCCTCAGTCTGCACATGCTCACGACGAACACACACACACACACACACACACACACACACACATACACGACATAGTCCAGTGTGTTTGTGTGTCTGTTTGAACACGGGGAAGGTCAGAGGTCACCAGTGAGGTTGGAAACAGTTTACGACTTCGCTTTGTACGGCCCCGGATTACAGTAGAAACAGGATTCAGCCTCAGCGAGGAAGGAGGCTGTTCAGGTTCCAGGGCAACACGGTATAGAACCGCAGGAGTGTGTGTGGATGTGTGCCGGAGATAATCGGAGGACTTAGCCGGAGGAATGCGGCTCCCACTGTCAGCGCTCTCTGCAGCCCGTCCGTCTTCATTATGGCCATACCCACATACTGGTCATGTGATTTACAGCTACGGGCCCCAGCTCTGGTGATATAGGGCAAATTCCTGACCGGGATCAGGCAAGTTTCATACCCAGCAGGGGTCAGGAGCCTAGAAGAGAGGAGGGATGGAGCTATGGAAGGGGAGAGGAGATGAGGAGATAAGGAGACTGGAACTGGGGCAGACAGAGGAAAGGAAAGGAGGTGTAAGAACCTACTTTTTTTAAATTTATTGAGATGATTGATTAAGCTGCTAGCATGACAGTTTATCAAGCACCAGATATGTCCTTCAGCAGCTGCTAGAAGAGTAAACGTTGCTCATTAGGTGACCAGATGAATGCTAATGTCTCAGCTTGATGTGCAAATAAGCAACTGTTTGCTAACAAGTTTGCCAGATGGAGACAAATGCTGTGTTCACGGCTTGTTTCTGCAGCTCACGAGTGGCCAAAAGATCACTTATTGCAGCTCGAATGCAGGAATCGTTTTTATGTTAACAATCACTATTTGGGATGTTAACAAACTGAGACAGAACAAGTGGGAAAAGAAACCCTCTCAGAGTCACTTCCAAGTGCAGGGTTTTCCCTGAGAGGTGTGAGGTTTAACAGTGTTTAAAAACTCCTAAGTCGTGTTGACACAAGACCTCAGCAGAGATTGCCGAGTGGGTCAGGGAAGCAGCCAGCTGTGCACCACCAATGCAGCGGGGCTGCACGCCGCTGCGACGCCGCTCCGCTCGAAATCCAATACGCGCTTTTCATGTATGCAGTCGGGCTTTTATAGCCGATGTCACGAGGCGCAGTTTCACCAGGGAAAGGCACGCCGGAGCCAAAACACACAGATTTACGGAGCTCCATGGAAAACACATTTACAGCAAACAGCACGTTAATCATACAAACAGATTCACTGCAGCGGTTTAGTGACACAAAGCTGCAGTCTGTCTGTGTTGATCTCCCAAAAATATCTCTATTTGTGTTTATAGCAGAAGTGGGATCAATTCATACCAACATTCCTACATATTGACTTCAGTGGTTGTATTAAATTGCCTTTTATTGCCATTTATTCTAAGTTTAACCAGTAAGATAACAACGTTTTACCAGTAATCCAACAATAAAACTTGTATTTGAGCCCTGTTGTTGAAAAATTAGTAAAAGCTGTTGGTTTAAATGCAAACTCAGATTGAATTGGCTTCTGTTAAAGCCGTTTGCAAGCAGCTTTTAGACGTTTGCAGCTTCAGGTGATTCGTTTTTTAGGTAAGTTGATGTTCAGCTGCATCGTGCATTGAACAGCAAACCTAAAGAAGGGTTTAAAGTTATCGTGCATGGATCTTGCTCGCCGACAAACCTGCAAAATTTTGGATGCTGTTTGCTGCAGAAGCAAAAGGGAGGATAGCAGCTCGGTGCATCATGGGAAGTCCTCCAGCAGTCTAAATATACAGCAGCAGAACGACGGGATGGTTCTGGGTCACCTGGAAGTTTTAACCTTAACAGTACAGATCGTGTCTGCATTCTGATTTCACAGCAGAGGAGCCTAAAAAAAAGAGGATCTGCCACCCATTCTGCTTCTGGAAAACTCCACAAGTAAACCTGCAGTCTGAGAGCGAAGGGTTCTGTCAGGATAAGATGGTACAATGAGGTCCTTAAGGTACGATGGAGCTTCATCATTAAGAGCTTTGTGTGTTAGAAAAAGGATTTTAAACTCTATCCCGGATTTTAAAAGGAAAAGAAATAAAGAAAAGCTAATATGGGAGAAACATGAGCTGCTGCAGCATTTTGGATCAACTGGAGGAGTTTCTGAGACGTCCTGATTAGAAGGAACCGCATGAGTCGTGCTTTGAAGTAACAAATAAATGGACTAGTTGTAGACGGGATGTTCCAGGACGGGTGTAAGAGGGGCGTCCTGGAGATCTGTTTAATGTGTGAGTTTAAGAACATGTAGAAGACGGGCCGAGGCATCCAGAAGAGACTAGATAGTGTGTGTCTGAGATGTTCAGAGCTGAATAGGAAGAACATGACAAGTTCTTCAGGCCTTTATGCTCTTCAGACAAACCCAACTGACATGGAGCATCGTTGGATAACATTACCGTTAATTTGTGAAAAAATCTTTAAAAATAACGTTTCAAGAACGATTTCATTTCAACACAGATTATGTTCCACGATAACACAGCAGGAATGTTCTGAAACCAACATTCAAAACAATGTTTTCCAGATGTTATCGAGGCCTCGGAAGATTCATTAAACGTTCATGTAAAGTGATATTTTAACAACGTTCTGCCTGTAATGTTCTGACAACGCTGAGGATGTTCTTGATGGAAAGGCATTCTCACAGTGTTCTATGATAACAGAGGAAGAACGTTCTCCAGTTGACTTTGAAAAAATGTTTTCCAGATGTTGTCGAGGCCTCAGATGAAAGTTAGAACATTTTGCCTCTTTGTTGAAGGAACGGTTTATAAAACGTTCTTCTGTTAGACGTTCACACAGTGATAACAAAGGAAGAACGTTCTTGATGCAACAATCAGAATTTTTTTTTTCTCCAGATGTTATCGAGGAGTCAGAAGATTCATTAAACGTTCCTTTAAAGTGATATATTGACAACGTTCTGCCTGTAATGTTCTGACAATGTTGAGGATGTTCTTTATGGAAAAGCATTCTCACAATGTTCTCTGATAACAGAGGAAGAAGGTTCTCCAGTTGACTTTGTAAAAATGTTCTCCAGATGTTATCGAGGCCTCAGATGAAAGTTAGAACATTTTGCCTCTTTGTTGAAGGAACCCTTTATAGAACGTTCTCCTGTCAGACGTTCACACGGTGATAACAGAGGAAGCATGTTCAATCAGAAAAAAGGCTTTCCAGATGTTGTCAGATGATTTATAAAACGTTCCTTTAATGTGACATATTAACAATGATGGAACATTCTGCCTGCGATGTTTTGTGGATGTTCTTGAGGGAACACAGTATAGAATGTTCTTCTATTAAACATTCTCACAATGTTCTATGACACAAAAGGAAGAATCTTCTCAGTCCATCATTGAAAATATGTTTTCCAGATGTTATCGAGGCCTCAGATGAACGGTAGAACATTTTGCCTCTTTGTTGGAGGAACACTTTATAGAACGTTCTTCTTTACGATGCTTTCACACAAGGATTATTCTCAATAGAACCCTTTGAGAAACATGTTTTTGAGAGGTTCCTGTATTGCGATATGCTAACGAAGATGGAACATTCTGGCTACAATGTTCTGAGAATGTTTTGGGGACGTTGCTGAGAGAGAACACTTTCTTAAAAATGTATAAAATGTTCCTAGAATGTTCCAAAGCGCTATACGAGAAGAGAGAAGAACGTTCTCAGTGCAATGATAGAACATTAGAGCAGAACGGCCGAACAATGTTATCGCCAAACATTTTTAGAACGTGTTCAGTGAAGAACTTTCTGGGAACTGAAAGAAAACTTCCTGCTGAAAACATTAGGAGAACGTTGAAGAACTTTCCTCAGAATGTTTTTGGAACAAACTAAAGAATATCTGGGAGGTTCGTTGGCGTGATCATGGGCAACAAAAAAAATCTCCTAAGAGGTTTTTGTGAGAGCCTCAGCTGATGCTCGCTAGGAGTTCTGCTGCAGAACATTTACTGCTGCATAAAAAAACAACAGCTCGGTCGTTACCTGCCCGGACAAAGAGTTTGAGACGACATGAAGGAGGCAGAATTCAAACCACCCCAACCCTCAGATGAGCGGTGAGGTGGTGGAAAAAGAATCAGCGTTGATAAGACGCTGTAACAGCAGGTGGTGCGTCTGACGATGATCAGATGACGATGAAGCTGATTGTTACCTCCGTGCTAATGATAAGGGCCGCGCTGACCACAGCGTTCAGGTGGCTGCTCCTCAGGTCCACCACCATCTCCCTCCACTGGCCTCCAGAGCACGTACCCCTCCTCCGACCACAGCACCTCCACCCTCCACCTCCACATACCTCGGCACCACCCAGACCGGGGCCCTTCCCTCCCGCTAGCCCCCTTTTTTCTCAAGGCCGCCACGAAAGGAAGTCAGCCAAATGTGATGCAGTTGTAAAGACCTTAATGGTGGCACGATAATGATAATCATTACTGAAATGATGATGAAAGATGTGTTGCTGTGAGTAATTCAATGATGTCACCGCGAGACAATGAAGAGGCAGCTGTGCACGTCCTGACCTGCGACGGGACGAGGCCGCGGGCGGCCGGCACGAAGGCAAGGCTGGAGAGGGAGGTTATCAAAGGGAGGCGACCACGCCGATGTTCTAAATGTTTGTCCAGACGCTGATGTAATTAGCCTGAGAGCTCCGCCAGCTGCTGAAGGACGAGCTGCAGGATGATTGGGTGAAAAGGTAAAGGTAGCGGGGAGAGCAGGGCGGATTTACAAGCGATGACGGCACGCTTTTATTTTGAAACGCTGACCAAAGTTTAAAAAGGAACAAATGAAGCTCATGTGGGAATTACGGCTAAAAGGAACAACGTGTGCAAATTTAACATGACAAGCAGCGATGGACTCTGTGTTCTGGATTCCAGATTTGGAACAGGAGTCCTTCTTGGTTCCAAATATTAGTTTGATGTGCCCAAAAAAAAAGCCTAAAAACATTTCATCACGGAAGAATCAGAACCGGCGTTATTAGCCAAATATGTGCACACATGCAAAGAGTCTGACTTTGTTCTAAAAGTTCTGACACACAAAAGCAAACATGCATTTAAACAAGGTCAGTGGGTTAAAGTCGGAAAATCAGGGTTTTGATCAACGGCCATTCTGGTTCTTTAATTCTGTTTTTGTTTTTAATGTTCTCCAGATTACTAAGAAGTACAGAGATGTTGCATCAAGGCTCTTCGTCTTCCAGAGGTCAGAGCATCTGATCAGGAGATAGTTTCAAACAAAACCTGTAAATATGTCTTTTTAGATTTGCATTCATGTAGTTTTTGTAATTTATTGGCGTCAGACCGTTTTATTAGCTTTATCATGGATGCTTGTATTTTTTGTATGTTTTTTTTAAAAATGTTTTATCATGATTATTTTAATTTTTTTATTTCATTTTATCCTATTTTAATGAAAAGCACTTTGAGTTGCACTAGCTGCGTGGATTGTAAAAAAATTAATGAATAAATAAAATAATACAACAATGATAATATTAGTAGCAGCAGTAGTAGGAGTTTTTTTATAATAATAATAATAATAATAATAATAATAACAATAACTGTTATTGTTATACACCATTACTAATTAAATTCTGGATATTTAAAAATAATAACAAAATTTACATATTACTATTATTTTAATTTGCCTGTTATTATTATAATATTATTATCATATATTATTTACATTTTTATTTAAAATATTTTAACAGCATTTTTGTTATTATTATACATTTTAAAATGTGTAGATAAGATTGACTGAAAAAAATAGGGATATCAGTACAAAATTGTTTAATAACAATAATATTAATGAGTTTTAAAAGTAAATAAATAAATGAGTAAATAGTAAAAACAAATCAATAAATTCAATTTAAAAAATTGCACAAAATAAATTCTAAATTTCTAACATAAATAAATATTAAACAGTTTTTTTTCTATTTATTTATTTGGCTTTTCTTCTTGTTTCCTGCCTGTAGCTGCAGACTCCTGCCTTCCATCAGCAGAGGTCTCTGTTCTCGCCTTCCTGTATCACTCCTCCAGTCTCCTGAACTTAACTGCTCCTCACTGCCGTTGGTCTTTAAACCTGTCAGTCTAATCATCACCGGGATGATTGTCTTGAATTTTAAAAAATCAGTTTCACACCCTTCATCGTTCAACATTAAATCCTACAAACAGCTTTAGAATATCAAAGAAAAAGCTCAGAAGTGAGTCTCGGAGGAAACGTTCGCTGCTGCAGAAAGCCGTAAAAACCAGACCTGTACCTGCGAACGCCTTTGACCTTTAGCCCGAACAGAAGTAGCTAAACACCACGTCTGCGTAATAGCAGGTCATTACCGAGGAGACCGTTAGCTGGGAAAGGAGGCTGATTGCAATGATTTCACTCGGCTTCACCTGGTTACTCTTTCTCCAGAAGTTTCCGAGCCGCTTCAGGTATTCCGGCGTCTGGGTATCAAAAATACAAACCGAGGTCGGCTAGCGTTCGTCTGAGCTCGTATCGAACCTGGAAACACAAAGACAATAACGTGAGGTCAGAAAATCACGTGAATGCCTCCGATGCCTCCGGGTCGTTGAGCTCGTCAGGTATTCGTCCCGTAACATCTGTGCTTTTCCAAATAAACACTCAAATGTGACACGTGAGTTCGCTGAAATTGTGAAATTTCATGTTCTTTTTGAAAAGCATGGTTCCTATTATGGAGAACATTTTGAGTCAGGCTGGATGTTTTATTAAATGAAATGGGATTTTTTTCATTTTAATGGATCGAGGCTTGTTTTTCTCAACTAACAACCTTTTCTATCCCATTGTTTCTGAGGGTGACATTGTTTCCAGTTAGCCTGGCATGACGAACGCACCTGCAAACCTAATTAACGTGAACATTTGACCTCGATAAAGGGTTTAATTAAATGAAATAAAACTAAATCCTGTTTGCTGTTACCTTGACTGTTGTTCTGATTATGAGAACAATGAGTGCATGACATTATTGTGAAACGCCGGTCGGTGCTCAGCGTTGGTTGGGTCTCCGGGAGGTGAAATCTTACGACCCCCGGGTCTCTTAAACAGTTCCAGAGCGAGGCGATGCCGATCCCGACACGACCGATGACATAGCCTCCGACGTGAGCTGGAGTTTGCCTGTTAATTAAGGCCGTAAACAGGTGGGTGAGAGAGGCTTTGTAGCCGACTTTACTCTTGACAATCAGACTTCCTCGCGCCGGCTTTAATGATGTTTACCTCCTCGGGTGCCCTTGAAGGTTGGACCAAACACACACTCAAACGCTACGTGAGGAAAAACCCATACAGCTGGAGGCCACGGCGGATTTACTGTTCTGTTCCTCTGCCTCCAACGGAGAAATTCATCATGAAATCAAACGTTTCCCGTCGTTCTCTTGGCGAACACGCTGTACCTGAAAATTCATTAATCAGCAGACGACCACTCAGAGAGCTCGTGTGTCCCAGGAACTTTCTGGAAATTATTTGGAGGATGTGGTGTAAGAAATAAAACTTTTTGCAATGACAGGATCACAATTAAATCTTAATAAACCAGACAACATTTCAGTGTAATAAACGGTTTATTTGTAATGTTTCGTGGCTCCATCAGGGCAATGATTGGACGCCATCTTTACCAGCGAGTGTCAACACGCTGCAGGGAGGCAGGAACCTAAACATCACTTTAACACATGATGTACTGAATAATATCATGCAGGGAGTTAATAAATTAAACTCTACAGTAGCAATCAGGTCAACGAGGAGAATTTATGAGGCCGGACTCTGTTGGAACAGATGTTCCTTTGATTTGAGGGCAAGAGCCTGAAAAGTTTTCTACAGTTGATGTTTTTAAAAGCAAACTCAGGACCTGCTTCTGATTGATTTAATAGGTTTTATTTATTTACTAGTTTTTATTTATTCAGTTTAAACTCATTTTATTTACTGAGTTCTCTGTTTATTCACTTGTTTGTGTGTTTTAGACTTTTTATTGTTCTGTTTATTACTTTGTATTTATCATTTCTGATTTTTTTTTTTAAGTTTATTTCTATATCTATAAATAATAGGTATCTTGTTTATTTATCTAGCTTATTCTATTTTATTTTATCTTATCTGGTGTTTCCTCATTACCCATGTTTTAAAGGACAACATTTTATTAATTGTTTGTATTGTTTTATTGTATTTTTATTTTCTGTAAAACACTATGTATTGCACTTCTGTTTGTAAATGTCAAGAAAATTGATTGATTGATTGATTGATTGATTGATTGATTGATTGATTGATTGATGCTGCTTCGATGCACTTTTGAGCTGCAGAACTTTTTGATTTAAAGCATGTTTGAGCAGTTATTATTAACTTCAGTGTCAGTATAAGAGTCTGACTGTTGCTTCAGTGGATTCAATCTTTACATCGTGAGAAAAACAATGTTTGGACATTTTTAAAATCTATTATATGTGAGTGAAAAGTGAAAACTGTGGAATTAAGAGCAGTTTTGTCATATTTTTATTGTCTTACAAGCCAAAGTTTTTTACTCTACGGACACGAAAAGAACCAAAAATATGTTTTTAAAAAACAAACAAGATAAAAGTTGAATTTTCAAGTCACAAATATACATACTGCTTATTTAAAACATCGGCTATTTCCTTAAAAATGCGACAAAAAAACAAAGGTTTCCAGCTTGTTTTATCTCCCTAACGATGCATTTTGTCGAAGTCAGACCAGGAATTCTGCTCATATGTTAGTTTTGTTCATATAAACCTAAATTAATGAGTTGTGTGAACCCTCAGCTTCATTCTCATCATTTTAAGTTGCAATGTTTCCATGTTTTTAAGTTCTAAAGTTGTCTAACAATAAAAAAAATAAAAAATTTAAACAAAAACAAGGCCAAAAAATTAACCAAAAAGGTTAAAAAATGAAGGCCAAAACCGAAAAGGGTAATTAAGGGGGGAAATTAACAGAAAAAATTAAAAAATAAGGGATAAAAACCTCACAAAAACTATATAAAATACAAATTTACCTGGCCATAATAACAGGCTTAGTGATTAGAACACTGGGGGTTCGAGCTGGGACACGCAAAACAAAAAAAAAGTTTAACTGTGCTGTAACGTATTTGTGTCAGATATTAAGGCTAAGTCCCTGCAGGGTAATTAGGTACAGAGATTAACCTGAATGATTAGGAACTAGAGTTATAACCCAACAGAATATAGATGGCCAATACACGTATAAAAGATGGAATCACACATGTGTTTTGGTGTAAACTACACAGAGTTAAACAAACAGAACATGGTTGTGTTTTCCTGACGTGAGCCCAGTGACCAGACATCTCTACCCACTGACCCAGTCTGGTTGTCAGAGTCTCCACTGAGGATGCTGCAACATCTGGTGCCCTCTGCTGGAACAACGAGTCATCTGCAGCCCGTCACCAGAATGAGGTCAACTCTCATCCACCAAGGAGACGTTCAATTACTCCAGGAGCAGAGTCTTCAGCGTCCAGCTGTTGCTTTAGCCCAGAGTGTGTGTGTGTTAAGACCAAGAGGCCTCGCTCTGTTGTCTTTAGAGCTTATAGCTGCAGAGTGAACTGGGTTCACTCCGGGGGTCCGAGCCAGAGCCGACGCCAAAAACAACAGGCGAGAGAATGAGAAGCAACAGTGGAGGGCATGAGGAATGCTCACGGAGAGAAATTAACAGATGAGGAAAGAGGGGAGAAAACGGCATCATGCGAGATGTTCTCCGACGAGGAGCTGAGAACAGAAAGCCGACAGAACACCTGGCAGAGGCAGAGACGTGACAGGGAGGGCAGAGGGAGTTTAGATGAGCTTGTGCTGGAGTTATGAGAAAGAAAGAAAACAGCTCTGAGAAACTGGGTCTGTGTGCTCCTGTGTCTGGACGGGCAGCTAATAGGTTTAGGTGAGTGCATGTGTCCATGTGCGCGGCGTAATCCCGGGTCAGGCTCCCGTGGGAAAGTGTGTTTCTTGGAGGAGCCCCCCTCGCCTCGGCTCAAACGTGACTGAGCTCCGGCCAACGTCCTCAGCAGCTCAGCCGGGCTCAGAGCCGCCAACGCCGGTCGGTTTCCTGTGCACATTCCCCACCTCCCCCCGGCTCTGTTATTGTTGGATCAGACCGAGTTGGGGGGGGGGATAAGAACCTCGAGGGCCTGCAGGGCGTGGACGCTGGATCTGATGGGTGTCGGGTCGCTGTGCCAGGCTGGATGTGTGGCCCTGTGGACGAGCAAGTGACTCCGTTGGATTGTGGAGGTGTCGGGCCGAAAGGTCAAGAAAGGTCGTCGGCAGGCAGGCAGAGTTCTTAGATTTTATTTTACGGCGCTTCTCTGTTCATGTGAGACTTAAAGTGACCAAACAGTACCAAAAAAACAATTTCTAAATGAACCAAAAGTTCCTCAAAAAATGTCACCTTCACTCTTTATATACGCTGCTCAATCCACACCTTCATCACTTCAGCTCTACCACCTCACAGTGGGGCGACCTCATCGATAACCGCGATGCAAACAAACTGCAATCAAACACGGCTGTGCACGCTACACACCTGTCGGCATTCCTAAACGTCTCCCTCAGGCCTCAACGTTTAAAATCACGACTGAATGATGCCTCTGAGTGCTAAAGAAACATTCAACAAAAAGGAGAAAGACCCTCCACTTGGTTTGGTCCAGTGATGTCATCATAAATCCAGGAAGTGCTTGACTCCCAGACGCTAGTCCGACAGGTGGGTCAGAGCAAAGGAACAAAGAAAGAAAGAGTTAAACCCCGTTGTAACTTAATAAAACATAACTAAAATTAATTAATTGCTGTGTTTTGCCTTCATCCCCCATGTGATGGGTGTAAGCTCTAATAATAATATATAGTATATTACATGTAGGATAGTTTAGTCACTGCCTCTGTGTTCCTATGACTTTACAGACCTCCATGAAGTTCACGTCTGTGGTTCTGAGTGAAACATCTCACCTTAACGGATCTCTGGAAGATGCAGCAGGCCTTCGTGACTTCAGCATTAATCGTAATACCTTTGCTGGTTCTGTAAGTTCTCATCCGTCCCCCAAAATCAGGTCAGATTTTCCCTCTTTGTTTACGACCGTGTACCTGCCGATGCCATCAGCCTCCACCGTGCGCTGTAAATCACATTAAGGTCATCGGCTCAGAAAGCTGTGTTCCTGCTGCCCTGAAGAATGTGAGTGAACTGGGCTCCGGATGAGTGATTGGTTCGACCTGTGAGTTATGAAAGTGTGAAACTAGATGAGTTAAAGCAAGTGAACAAAATAAGTTCAGGAAACTTAAGATATTAAGTTGAAGCCATTTTAAACTAGAGTCAGTATAAAGACAATCTGTGAGGTTGTTCCTGGTTATGGTTAGAGACACTGCAGCTGTAGGGACTGGATTCAGCTCTAACCTTTGTCAACTATTTTGTTTATTATCAAAAGAAATAACCAGAAATAATGTATTGAAGATGCCAAGAAAGTGTCTGTTTTCTCAAACTTAAAAAACCAACAGTCTGTACTTTTAACTCTCCAACAGTTCTTCCTGGGAAATCTGCTTATATGCTGGTTTTGTTTCTTCTCTCAGCTGTTCATTCATTCAATTTAAAATTTTTAGTAAAAAGATGCCTCAAGTTATAAGAACTCACATTTTCTAAAATAAGTTCTGAAAGTAAAAATGTGAAATTTTAACTTCAGGTAACTAGAAATGAGCAAAACTCACATGTTTATGTTCTGTAAACGAGAACAGACGAGTTGATTTGACTAAATTCCTTCATTATGTTTTACAGTTCGTCCCTCTAATATCAATTTTGAGCTTTTAAATCTTTAGATGTTTTCTTACGCGCTGGTTTTGTTTCCTATAAACTTAATTTAATGAGTTGAGAGAACTTCAGCTGCTCGTTCATTCATCTCATCATTTTAAGTCAAAATGCCAAAAATTCTAAAAATAAAAATAAAAACTTTTAAGTGCAAATAACTAGAACTGATCAAAACTAATTTACAAGAAGTAAACTAGAAAAGATGAATTGATTAGACCAGATTTCTTTATGATGGATCAGAGACACAGCAGCTTCTCATCATGTCTGTTTTCTGAAACTATCCCAAAACATTTATTAATTTTCTTGTAAAATAAGTTGATTGATGAGCTGTTCATTCATTTATTTAACTCATAGTTTTAAGTCCATAAACCTGAAGTTAGAAGAACTTTTGAGAAACATAAAATAAACATTTGAAGTTCATTTAGCTAGAAAATAGCAAGACTCATATTTACATTTGGTAAACTAGAAAAAGATTTGACTAGATTACTTTATAAAGTACTTTCTGTTTAATACAAAGTAGCAGAATGCTAAATGCTAAGCTAAAATGGTACCAATGGGAATCATTATATTGGCTAAGCATCTGCATTTTCTGCTCACGAGGCTCTTAACAGTCAAAACGCTGCTGATTTTTTAGTTTCCTTTCACACGGTTTACATTCATTCTTGGTGTAATTTTATCCAAATAGTTCTTGCATCATGTGACCTTCCATATTTGCAGGTCACATCAACAACGGCTGCATTCAGCGAATAGAAAGAAAAGAAAGTCACAGAGGAAGGGAGAGGTCAGACCGGAACAGAAACACAATAAAGCTGTGACTCGTCTGCACATATTTAGATCAGCTTTTAGTGGCTTTACAATGTTTTTTTTATCACACACTGATGCTGACAGAGCTGCCGTCTGCCACCGGGAGCAGCTCGGTTTTCAGTGTTTTGCCCAAAGACAGCTCACAGATCAAACCTCCAACCCTGCAATTAGCCGACTAATCGGTGGAGCACCTGAGCCGCAGCTGCCCAGTAAATGTCACTCGGATTCCACTGAAAGCTCAAAAAAAAAGCAGCAGCAGACATTCAGTACATCTGGAAATATGCATAAACATGGAGTTAAAGCAGAATGTGTCACTTTTACAGCTGGTTTTAGGTGGACCAGACTTATTCTGTGTGTTAATAAATATTCAGCGCTGCGCTTCGTCCTGCAGCGTTGTTGTGACTGGCTTTAAAACAAGAAATGAACTCACTGGTTGTCAGACTTGTTTGGACACCGATGTTCCGCTTATTAGCTCAATTACACAGCAGACGTCCAACACACACACACATACACACACACACACACACACACACACACACACACACACACACAAGCTGGCGTGATGGTGCAAGAAAAATATGTCAAAAAACAATGGAATGCTTCAGAAACTGTGGAAACAGTCACAATAAAGGCAGAAAAATCTGCAAAATAATGATAAATTTAGCTGATTAATACAGTTAAATAATGTGATTTTTACAGTCGCAAACTGCAAAATAATCATATACGATTTGCAACAGTAAAGATTTTCAATGTGGACAGTTATTTTCTTTACAGTTACCAAATAAATTAAATCATTGATTTGTGACTTTACTACATATTATCTGTAATTTAATAAAACAGGGAAAATCTGCATTATAATAACTTTCTTTTTTTTTTTTAAAGTTAAATCCCTAAAATTGCTAATATGCAGCAAATATCTGTAAAATAAGATTTTTTTTTCTTTTTTAAATACTGTAAAAACTGTAATTTAATGGCAACAAAAACTAATTACTATTTGTAAAAGGACAGATTTTAAATGTGGACATTATTTACAATTTTGGCCTATTTTCTTTACAGTCCACGTGCAAATTTATAGTTTTTCGGTAATTTTTCTACTTTATTTTTTACTTTATTTATATTTTAACAAAACAGGATAAATCTGTAAAATATCAGTTTAAAAGATTTTTGCCAATTTTTAATCCTTAAAAAACATATTATTTCTCTCAAATAATAGCAAATATCTGTAAAATACGAATATAATATTTTTTCCAATTTAAATGTGATAAAATATAATATAGTGTACTTTTATTGTCAAATGATTTGAAATACAGATTTTGACAAAATTGTCACTTGTTTTCTTGCAGTTAACATGTAAATAATACTTTTTTTCTGTGATCTGTTATCTGAAATTTAATAAAACAGGGAAAATCAGTAAAATAACGGTTTTTGTTCTTTTTTTAAAATACCATTTTCAGTCCCTAATATACAAATAATAATCTTCCAAATAATGTCAAATAACCACAAAATATTTTTTGCTGATTTAAATAATATAAAAAAAAAACAAAAAATAAAAAAATAGTACAATTTTACAGTCAAACGGTTTTTTAAAAACAAACAAACAAAAAAAGACTAATATTTATAAAAATGCAGATTTTTAATGTAAACATTATTTACAATTTTGGTTTGGTTTTTATTATTATTTAAATTAATGTTTTTTTTTTTTTTTTATCTGTAATTTAACAAAACAGCAAAAATCTGTAAAATAACAGCCTTTAAACTAATATAGCTTTTTAAAAATTCTTTCATAATTCCTGTTCCAATTCCTTTCCATAACTTTTCTTTCAAATAACAGCAAAAACCTCTTTGCGGAAGTAGAAAATAGTGTAATTTTAGGCCAAATATTGTAAAAGAATTATTTACAGTTTGTAAATTAATAATAATTTTTTTTACTAGTATTTGACTATAATTTAATAAAACAGCAAAAAATAAATAAATCTGTAAAATAACATTAAATTGATTCTAAAATGTATTAAAGACAAAAAACATAATTATGTGATTTACTGATTGTGAGTGGGTTTATACAAGGAGGGGACATAAAGCAACTGTGTGTCTTGTGTGTGATTGCAGGTGAGTGTAAATGAACATTAAAACATCAGTGAGCGACGTGTCAGCGCAGGTCTGCAGGTGTGACCCGGTGACAGCGTGTCATTCTGCAGGTATGAGGACGTGAAAAATCATTTTTTTCAGGCATGTGAACAAGTCAGCAGCTGGTCAACGCAACAAACACGCAGCGATAACTGAACACACCCAGGTGAGAGGAGATGGTATCGTCATGACAACACAGTTACACCTGTCAAGGCTTAGTCACAATACAGGAAGTGTTTGTTTTTTTACTGTACGTTACTCTTCAAGGCCCAGGAGGTGTTTATATATGTGTGTGTGTGTTTGTGTGTATAAGATACAGCATTTATTGCTTCCTTCAACCTTGCAGCAGGTAATGGAGCTCCAACAGGAACTGCCAGACATATTTTACGCATTCCAGACAGAAAAATCTTTTCATCTCTGCACCGTAACCGCCTCATCAGTCACATGTCCTGTCGACATCATGCCTACTTTGACGTGAACAAACATCGCTGGAAAAACAACAACTACAGAGTTCACACACACATTCTTAGGCTTGATTTATGAACGTAACCCCGTGAGCTGCTCCACAAACCTCACGTCTGCAATCCAGAAAGCCGGCAGCTCTCTGGGTAACATGAGTCTGATAGGACCCACAGATCTAAGGTTACTGCGACTATCCCACGTTTAATTTCCTTCAGGCTTCGCCCTCTGGGCTCAGACGGAAATGCCAGTCATTGTCTGTGCAGAGGCGAGCAGGACTTTAGCCTCCAGAGCCTGAAACAACACCTTAGCTTTATTACTTAAAGGGATTAAAGATTATATGACACAGGGCAGTGATTCCTCACATTATTCCATCTACACCTGCGTATATACGCTGTGTACCTTCTGGTTATGTAGGAGACACAAAGAGGTTTTTTTAAAAACAAAATGCAGCACAACTGGATGCTCATTACATGAATTTAAATGGCTGTATTATCATTATTTCACATCACTGTCTGCCTCCAGCTCTGACCCCACACTTCATCATTGTAAGTTATTTTGTACACATAAACAACCTGAGTCCTCCCCCTGCAGCGTTACTCTGCTCGGTGTAAGTACTTGTGGAGAATGACTGGCATGAAAGGCAGCGTCATGTGAGCATGCCTGGAACAATCTTATCAGCTCTCCGACTGCGATGGCTGATTGATAAATATCAGTGACAGGACGTCTCCTCCGCATTTTTGTCTCTTGAACTCGACCTGCACTGCGATGATGTCTGGTTCCCCTTCATGTGATAAACAACAGCAAACTTGAACATTAGTCGGCCAGCATATCCTCAGGATGTGAGGACGAATAAATCAGCTGGCGACGACAAACATGTGGGTTAAAGGCTCGTATTACTCAGGGAGTCACAAAGATGTCTTTTGTGGATGTGGACCAGCTTCCATGCAGCTAAATTACAACATTTAAAGCAAAATTACTCTGATTCCACCTTCATGCCTCTGTGTTGGACACGTATATAACATTAAATA
>NW_007579776.1:31455-42022 GCF_000690725.1 Stegastes partitus
ATTTTCTTGTTTTTCCATCACAGTAAGTTGAATATTTTTGGAGTTTCGACTGTTTATCATGTGAAACAGCTTATACTCCAAGTGACTGAACTTTTCTATGCAGATGATGTGGTGATTTCCTCAAATAGCATTGAAGAGCTCAGTCGAAGCCTTTTCAAGATTCGGGTTGCAAATGTCATATTCTAAAAGCGAGACCATGGAATTCAATGCCGACGAGTCGATCAGAGCTCAGACGTCCCTACGCTCTGTAAATAACACCAGCATCAAAAATGTCAGGGACTTTCGTTACTCAGGCCATCTGATTACCAACACAGAAACGTCGGCTGCCGCTCTACACTCCAGAATTGCTTCTGCTTTTCAAAAGTGGGACGAATTGAAATGCTGTCTGACTGATAAAGAAATCCATCTGGATACACATGTGAAGATCCTAACTGGGTGCATTTACTACATGGAATCCAAACTCACGAGTTGTCAGCAGCCGACCTCCAACAGATGGAGAATGTGTGGAATGGCTTCCTGAGAAAGACGGTGACCGGGGGATAGGTCAGAAAAAACGCTCCCACCTGTACCCAGTGAAAGAAAGGATCCAGCTTCACAAGTCGAAGGGGAGCTCAGCTGGGCTTACAAGATATCGAACGAGAAACTGCGGGATATCACCAACACTGGTCATATAAGGGATTTTTGCCATGCACAATACTTGAGATATATGGCCCAGGTGCGTCACGTGGATGCCTTGCAAAAGCAGGTATTGTTCGACAAGCGAACACCCAAGAGGACTTAGGATGCTGGATGGGTCGGACTTTAACCAGCTGCTGGACCATAGACTGTATAAAAGATGGACGTAGCAACCGGCCCTGAAAAATGAAGCCAACCCGGAAGTGTCAGAAACCTACAGTATCACTACGTCTGCTAGTCCTGGCTCCAAAAAGCCCTGGCTCCCATAGCGGGGCAAGAGGCGTGGCTGGCTTGATTGACAGTCGGCAGCGACCATACAGACGAAGCGAGCAGAAGGCGGTAAATGTGGGCGGGCAAAGAGGGCCCGCCTCCGTCTGACCAATCGCTGTTCCTATGGCTCCGCCCCCCTCTGACGATTTTCCAAAAATCCAAGATGTCAACCAGGAAGTAGCAAAACCCTGGCTTCATTTTCTCAGTGCAGAAACCAACGGGTGACGTCACGGAAGTTACGTCCATCTTTTATACAGTCTATGTGCTGGACGCATGCTTTGGTCCGCAGTCACGCCAGAGGGCCGAGAGCAGGCCATAGGGAAAACCTGATGATGATGATTATAGTGGGTATTTTTTACAGAGGTCGATTTTTGGATCTAATGTTCCAGATTTTACCCGTTTTATTGTTCAGGTTCCTGATAAATTAAATCTGATATTTGTCATGTCACCTGTCAGAACTGATAATTAAAGAGTTCTGTTTTGGTTAAACAGATGTAAAACATGAAGTGATTTTAGGCTAAATTCTGAGTTGAAGTTCGTGTTATTCTAAATTTCAAAAGCAAGATTCTCATTTTAACTGCAAATCTAACGACTTTTGGTCTCCTCGAGTACTAATAATTGTTATCAACCCTTTAAAACACACACTTTTTTTTGCAGTTTTTATGTGTTTTACAGATTATTCAAAAACATAGTTAATTGGTCTTTTATTTGTTCCAACTAAAAAGTTCATACATCAACTCTTTCTTTGTTGTCTTTTGGGATTTTCTGGACATCCAATGGCCCGGGTGTAATAATAGAACGCTTTCTTGATATAAAAGCCATCGCCTTGCTCTGTGTCTTCATTAAAACACCAACATTATGATTAAACCACCACACAAAATTATCTTTTAGTGATTTTAGAAGACTTGTATGTTTAATTCTAAGAAAATTTAGGCATCAATCAAGTCCAGAAACCAGAATCTGGCATAAAAAATCAGTATTTAAGTGGAAAAAACAATCAGATATAAGGGGTTTGAATGCATTGAGGGCCGTGTTGTGTTTGTGCAGCCGTACGATGCGAGGCTTCATTAGCAGAATCGATTCTCTAAAAGTCAAAGCACTTTAACAGTCTGCATTATGTAGATCGTAAATGGAGGCAGAAGAATGAATGAGTCTGTGTTTTCTCCAGCCGGCGGTTAATAACGCCGAGCTGCTCCGTGGGTTCACGGATGCGTCAGTGTAAGTTGACGCTTGAAAACAAAGCCGCCTGCACACTTAACTAGTTCTGCTGGTGGCGAACGGAGACGAGATGTCGGCACACGTGATGAACAGATAGGACGCCTGGTTCTACACGCTTTCCCTTATCAGCCGCCGCATTATTATCGAAACACGGAGCGAAAAATGACATGAGCCTGTTGGCAGAAGGCTGAAGATTAGTCGGAGTCACATGTCATCCGTTAATGCAACACAAGCAGCAGCTACAGACAGACGCACTGTAAAAAACCTGGAAAAACACATGAAAAAAATACTGTAAAATACTGGTTACAAAGAACTTTAATGATCAAAATTCAGTTTCTAGCCCTAATTTGACTTGACATGTAGAGTTTTTTTGGCTTTTTAATGTTTAAAGAAGGATATTTAAACATGTAAAAACGACAAATCACCTAAAAATAATGTTGATTATTGGTTATGGTACAAATCATCAGGCTTAACTCTGCAGAAAAGTGCCGTTGTTTGTTGGGTTTTAATCTATGTTCAGTTTCAAATTGCAGGAATCAACAGTTAATTTTAGATCTTGTCAAGTGTAGTTTGAGTTTTTACACATAACTTGACAACAAAAACAAAGTCTTATCGTATATTTGACAGATCTGTAACGATAAAAAAAGCTGAAAAAAAAGTGAAACCACAAATACTCATGTTAAAAATTACAATAATAAACTGGTAATTTTAGATTCAATCAAGTATAGTGTTAGGTTTTTTTTTTAACTTTACATAAAAATCTTAAGTATTGAAAAAGTTTAAATATAAAATTAATGGATTTTGAAAAATTGTAAAAGTTTGGTCATTAAACAAATACCTGTGATTATAGTTACAATAGTAAACTTAAATCCTATTAAGGGTTTAGTTTTTAATAAAAACACTTACATAGAAATCTTCTGGATACCCCTGTATAGATTTTATTTTTATTTTACATTAGAAATGTAAACTCACCATTTATTTTTGAAATTTTGCTGATAAGTTTATGTATTTCAATGCAAAAGAAATCAGTTAAATAAAAAATGGAAATTAAGTTAAATGGAATTAAACAGATACTTACTTATATATTATAATTGCAATAACAAACAGTTAATTTTAGTTTGAATCAAAAAAATTATGATAGGTTTTTACATGCAAATATTTGTAAAAATGATGCAGATGCTTTTGCATACAGGTTGTGTTTAGTCCGTTTTACATTAGAAATGTAAATTCACTGTCTATTTTTGTAATGTAATCGATATTTTTGTTTTTTTATATTTAAAAAATGCAGAAAAAATTTGTGAAATACAAAAAAAATACAATAAAAAATACAGAAAAAAATCTATAAAATAACACTGTTTTTTTACAGTGCAGTGTAGCAGAGTAAAAAGGCGCATGTGTTTTTATTAAAAAAGGAATTAAATAAATACATATTATTATAATTGCAATAATACACCGTTAATTTGAATTTGAACCAAAAGTTTAAAAAAAAGTTTTTACATGAAAATCTTTGTAAAAATATTGTATGTATTCTTGTATCTTGTTTTTTTTATTCATTTTACGTTAGTTTTTTTGTAATACAATCAATATTTTTTGTTTTATTTTTGTATTTCAAAAATACAGAAAAAATCTGTTTGTTTTTTTTTAGCAGCTCAGCATAGTCAAATAAAATGAAGCGTGTCTTTTGTTTACTTTTTTTTTTTTTTTTTTAATTCAACAAATATTTGCAACAGTTCAGTTCAGCAGCTTTATCTGAACCTTCATCAGGTGTTTCTGAGTAGATCAGCAGCATCAGATGCGTTAGCGGCCGTCAGAGGACGAT
The DNA here is from genome assembly GCF_000690725.1 of Stegastes partitus. Classification (NCBI taxonomy): domain Eukaryota; kingdom Metazoa; phylum Chordata; class Actinopteri; family Pomacentridae; genus Stegastes; species Stegastes partitus. Next base: position 35,438 of record NW_007579776.1, read on the forward strand.
AACTTCAGCTGTGGATGCTTTCGGTGGAGTCAGTTCGTTGTTAGTCGCTGTTCTCTGAGGAGGACTCGACCAGCTGGAGGATGTGGACGGTGTTTTCATCCCGTCAGGTCGGGCTGCAGCTGTTTTCAGGTGGAGGCGTGTTCTGTGTTCCTGTAACCAGAAACCACGAGTGTCTCTGAAAAGCTGCCTTGACCTTCTCATTCTCTCTGATCTGTCCTGCGTGCCCACTACAGGATTATTATCCCTCAGCTCCGGTTACACGCATGTGACCGTGCACACACACACACACACACACACACACACATTTATCAAAACATCTCCTCGCCGCTCAGACTCTTGGTTTGCCTCCTTCGGTCTCACACTTGCAGATCGAGTGTCTCTTGATGCCACGTCGGCCGATGACAAAGACCGTCTGGCCACATGTCACAATAAGCTCCTGTCAGCAGCAGAGCGAGCGATCTGGTTGCTGCTCTCTGGACGGTACAGTGTCAGGATCACACCGACCAGCTGCTGCTCACGTCTCACGTTCATCTTTCTCTCGAGTTAGAAAATTAAATAATGCAGCTCGGTTGGTTTCCAGGGTTGCTGTGGAGAATAAACGTTCCTTTTCTCTCCCGTCTTTTCAGGCTCGTCGCTCTGCCGTTAAGCAGAGTTCTGGGTGTGAAGGATCGGATTCGGATTCGAGCCCCGTCGATCCCAAAGCTGGAGGCCTTCTACAAGCAGAACAACCGGCAGCCATCGCAAGTTTGTATTTCTGCTCTTCAACCATAAGAACATAAGAAGAGATCAGAAGCTTTGGTGTCATTATAATGAAGTGCAAGACTGCAATGCAATGACATTTTGAAGGCACTTGCTGAGGAAAATGTGTGCAAAACTAAAAAAAAAAACATGCAAAAAGTACAAAAAGTTTACAAAGAGACGCTGCAGAAAGTCTCCAAGATCGATGCTAGAGTGCAAAGTGAAGCAGCAGCAATAAAAAAACAAGTTATTAGTTAAAAAAAAATCATCTTACAGGAGACAAAATCATAGTTCTGATATCACAGCGAGTCACAGCTTTTCCATGAGCACAAGAACCAGCTCCATCATAACGGCTTGTGTCATATAAATGCAGTTTTTCTTGATTCTCGAGGTGATTGCGTTCCCACGTAGCTGCGTCCAAACCTGAAAGATAAAACAGCTTCTGACAGGACACCTCACTCTCTGTCTGACAGTCTGTCACATCTCCACAGATTAGCTGCAGGGGAGACGCTTGTTTTAATGGAAGTTCTCACCGTGAGCCTCGCAGCGTGTTTGCACTGATCAGGAACACTGAAGGGTGAAAATGCACAATCGGCTAACGAGGGGCTGTGGAGGTTTGCATGGATCTGCAACTGTAGCTGTGGAAAGCGAAAGCGCTGATGTGTAGATGTGAGTTAGTGCTGGCTGGGTGTGTGTGCAGGATCTGTTCCGTCTGGATGAGCCGTCTGGGAACAAGGAAGTTTTTTTAAGGAAGTTCTCAGACGGATTGAGTAAATCCACAAGTTGGACTGAAGCTGAGTGTCGCTTGTTCCAACGGTGTGATAGTTAGTCAGTGGGGCAGGTGTGGTCGGTCGGCAGCGTGGTGTCACCTCCGTCCTCTTTTGTGAATCTGCTCAACAATAGCACAAGAACAATAGAGTTACTGTATAATTAGTTAGGTTTAATCATCTTCTCTTAATAATTAAAATAAAAAAGAAGCAACAGAGGAGCTCAGGTTCACATGGAACCTCTCCGCCCTCCTCCTCCTCCTCCTCCTCCTCCTCAGCCTTCGTGTACCTGTGCAGACAAGCAGCGTGTTCACCTGTCAGGGCAGGACGTGGCTGACATGTGGGATGAAGACGCTCGGTGTTCAGTATGTAGACGTGTGACCCGTGTGACCCAGATTTATTTGCCATCCTTCCTGTTTCTCCTGCGGCTGCTGATGTCTGTGTTGTTCTGACACGTAAATCCACAAACACATGATGAAATACACAAACTAGATTCATTTGGAAGATCCAGGTGCTGCGTTTGCACAATCCGGTGTGGGAAAATGTCACACCCTCAGTGTGGTTTCACAATTTGTCCTTTATTGCAACACATTTAGGGGCAAGAAAATGAAAAAAATGGTAATTTCCCAGCAGCTGGGGCACCAAAAACTCCTGTAAAATATAATTTTCCATAATGAAAATACAGTTGATATCCTTAATTTTACATAATGTGTAGTTTTTTTGTTTAGTTTTTTTGTGTTTAATGAAGGCTATTTACACATAGAAAAACAATAAAATTACCCATAAATAATGTGGAATATTGTTATAACTCAGATAAGCAGGAATAATGCTGCAGAACGGTGCCGTTGTTAGTTGGGTTTTATTGGGTGTTTTATGTAAAAATCTGTTTCAAGATGTAAAAACCTGCGGTTAATGTAGCGTAAAGCAGATTTTACGTCTAACTTTGCGTAAAAATCCTGTATATTTGACAAATCTATCATGTTAAAGTAGTCTGAAAAGTAAAGGATTTACCTTTTTAAAAAAAAAAGAAAGTAGAACCACAGCTGATTAGAACTACAATAATACTATAAACAGTTAATTTTACATCATATCAAGTATATTCTGATTATTTTTACATTTAACTTTACGTAAAAATCTGGTATTTTTGACGAATCTTTAATGCAAAAAAAAAGTAAAAGTAATCACCTATAAAATATTGTATCATTGAAAAAACATAAAATGAAGGTTATTAAACTAATTCTTATGATGACAATTACAAATAATTAACAGTTGATTTTAGATCATATGAACTATATTAAGAGTTTTTATAGGTACATTTATATAAAATGTTCAATATTCTCTTGTATAGATCTTGTTTTTATTTTATATTACATTAGAAATGGATCTAATTTTGTAATTTTATTGATATTTTCATGTATTTCAAAAATCCACGTTTAAAAATCCTGTTAAAAATGATAAAAATCTGTAAAATTGCAGATTTTTTTTATGGGGCGTTGTGGCTGAATAAGAAGATGCACGTGTTGTTGTTGTTGTTGTTGTTGTTGTTGTTTTGCTCGAACTCAGTTTAACACTTGAGGGTGTAATTAAGTTAAGAGATCTTTCCAGCAGTGTAAAGTGTCCGAGAGCAGCCGGTAGTCGAGTTACAGACTCGTCACCGCCGAGCAGACGGTCGTTTATCAGCTGGAGAGCTTCACAGTCAGCAGCTGGTTGTCATCACCTGACTCGTGGGTTTTAACAGATATGACAAGGAACACAGATTTAACTCAAAATGAGGATATTTATTATAAACAAGAGCAAACCATGTAACCAGTAATAATAAGTAGTGCGCGTGACTGTCGGTGGTATCAGTAGGTGTGAATGAGTGAACATGATGGGATGTGAGGTGTGTCAGCACCAACGAAGCCGGGTCAGAATCAATAAGAAGGATGGCTGAACTTTATGGGCCGTCCTGATGCCTTCAGGGACCCACAGATAACTGGAACTCTAGGCCTCCGTGGCAGCGGCTGGCACAGCATAAAAAATAAAAACCCTCTGTGTGTGTGTGTGTGTGTGTCTTCAGAGTGAGGTGGTGAGCTTGGGGAAGCAGTGCGGACTCTCCCAGCGGAAGATCCAGACCTGGTTCAGACACAGAAGGAACCAGGACCGACCGAGCAACACCAGAAAGTTCTGCGAGGCCTCGTGAGTTTTTTTTTCTTCTGTCAGCTGAACGCCAGCCAGTCACAGATTTGTGCTTCTTCCTGGTTTGATGACGTTTCTGCTTCAGGATGTTTCTGCTTCAGGAACTGTTGCTGCTGCTCATTTCAAACCTTCATTTTCAACCCTGTGCATTGTTTAGAATCAGAATCAGACTTTTCTTTATTAGTCCCACAAGGGGAGATGTGCAGCAAAGTGACAGAAAAGCAAGAAAACACAACTATACATGAAAGAGGGGAGGTATAAACATTATAATTATTATTACTGTGAATATTTTATACATTTAAAAAACTTAATTTCACTACATGTACAAAAAATAAACAAGAATCTGTGCAACATGAATAAAGTCTGTCCAACATCAGTATTTCCTGCATCAGTATTTCTACTGGTGGAAGAATCTGTGAAATGAGGAGGAATCCGTGCACAATCTGAATTTCCACACATGGGAGAATCTGTACAACATCAACAGCACTTGTCTATATTTATATTTATTTTAATGTTCTACTGATGTTTCCTACATTTTCCCCTTTGCTGCTGCAACACTGCAAAGTTCCCTGCTCGAGGCTTGTCGTATTTTTTTAACCCATTTGTTGCCACTGATGATTCAAACGGCTTTAACAAATGACAGTGTTTGTTTGTTCCCGTGCAGATGGCGGTTTGTGTTCTACGTCGCAGCTTTCTCAGCAGGACTCGCCTCCTTAATTAATGTAAGTATGTTTATGCCGCTTTATAAGATCTTTATAATGAACCTTTGCACTAAATTGCACTTCTAGCTATAAAGTGTGTAAAAATATCATCAGGATGTGTTTATTGTGAGGCGTGAGTTTGTGTTTTAAAGTCCAAAGTGGTAAAAAGTCTGCGTTGTGTTTGTTCATGAGGTTCACGTTCAGGTCAGAGTTGGTTTCGTGGGAGGATTCATGTGAATGATTGTTCTTACAGACGCCCTGGTTCTGGGATCACAGAGAGTGTTGGAGGGGTTATCCCAAACAGGTGAGCAGGACGGACATCAATATTTATCTGTACGTTGGATTAAACACAAACCAGCCACAACATTAAAACCACCTACAGATCAGCAAAGTTCTGTTGGGTTCTGGCATTCATGTGGACCTAAGCATTACTGCAGCGTCCTACCCAACACCTGCAGACAACAAAATCTGCTCAGAGAAATAAAACAAGTTGTCGATCCGGCCTCCAAACTCTCCAGATCCCAGTTTGATTGAGAATCCACGAGAAGAACAAACCTGATCCACGACGGCCTGAAAGAACCTGAAGGTTCCCAGAGATGTTTTGGCGACTCAAGACGAACCAACATAAAAATAAACAAGTGGATTAAATGTTGTGGCTGATCAGTGTGTGAAATTATACAAACTATGGAGCTGAAATGAGCAGCAGGTTAATTGATTGTTCAATTAACTGAAAATGAAGCAAGAGTTTTGATAATCAGCTAATTGAGCTGTTTTGTTTTGTTTGTTTGTTTTTTTAAATCAAGCAAACATGGAAGTAAGTTTTTTTCTGTAGCAGCTTATTAAAAGTGCTTCACAGGTAGATTTTTTTAAAAACAACACCTAAATTCAAAGGAAAATTAATACGTTTAAATATTAAAAAAACACATTGGATTGACTGAAACAGCAAAAAAAAAGAAAAAAAAATTAAAAAAAACAAGAGATGAGGAAAATAAATGCATGTCAAAGATAAATTGTACAATAAAATAGAAATTATTAAATATGAATTAAGACTGAATTTAAAAATTGAAAAGGTAATATTAGATAAAAATTAAACTTACTTAAAAACAGCTGGTTTTAGCTTCTCCAAAAAGAGGATTTCTTGCTTTTTTATGTTTAATATTTATGTGAATTGAATGTCCCGGACTTCTAACTCTGGGTGGCATCTTAATTCTAAATACTTTTTATTATATTTCTATTTTATTTTTATTTTTTTAATGTAGCACAGTAGTTTTTATGCACATATATATATTTTATGAAAGGGTTTTTCTTATCTACTTCTTAGCTCAGTGTAAGTCATGTGTGTGTTTTCTAATTTACCCCTTAAAGTACTCTTTGAACCAGACTAATTGCTGGTTAAACACATAATCACTTCATCAAATGACCGATGAATTGATGAATCTAAATCATACTTAGTCCAACCTGCTCTCTGCTCTGTTGCACTCAGTCACAGATCATTCAAACAAAGCAGCAGCTAAAAACAATAACCGGATTGAATCCAACTAAACAAAGTCGTGAGTCTCTGCAGGATTTCTTGGCTGCAGCCTGATCAGCAGCCTCCACCCAGCCGCCAGCTTTCATCTCCTCTGCTGCACTTTCTGTGCCATGGACCCGGCCTCCTGCATGCTTTCACGTCTCTGGAACTTTCTCTGTTGCCTTGAGTCTGAAAGCTAATATGTGCCGATGACAGTCGGGTTTGCCTGCAGGTCGGCATTCCTCCCGGGAAGCCAGCCCTCCTCATCGGGGTCACGGCCTCGAACTGAAAACACCAGGAAAAAAGAAAAAGTAAAACCACAGCTCTCGCTATCTGCACGCTGACTGATTGCAGCTCCTGCGGGCGGCTCTGACCTTGTTTCCTTCTCCGAGGTCTCGTGGCCTCTGACGGCGAGCAGGAATGTGTTTTTACTGGTTAAATGCCTCCATCGGCTTCCTGCTATTGTGCTGCTGCAACAAACTTTAAATGTTGTCAGCGAGTGTTTTCACTGGAGAGCAGCTTCCTCCGAATGAAAACACGCGTTTCCTCTTTTGTGTTCCAGAGCAGGTTTGTCACCGCACGGCCTAAAAGTTTTGAACTTCGGCTCAACTTTTCCCCGCAGAAAGGCAGCGGACAGGTGAAGCTGGAGGACAAAGGGGCTCTTTGGAGGGTCCCGTTACCTCTGCAGCAC
>NW_007579776.1:42955-44160 GCF_000690725.1 Stegastes partitus
GTCTATGGGAGCCAGGGCTTTGTGGAGCCAGCAGCTAGTGGACGTAGTGATACTGCAGGTTTTTGACACTTCCGGGTTGGCTTCATTTTTCAGGGCCGGTTGCTACGTCCATCTTTTATACAGTCTATAGAACTAACGCGAAGCTCTGTTTAATTCTGGGTGCACCTGTAGTTCACCTAGTTGAGCGGGCGACCCTTAAACAGGGGCTGTAGTTACCCGATGCAGCGGTCGTGGGTTCGAATCCCTTTGCTGCAGGTCCTCTCCCACTTTCCTGTCTCACTCTCTCACTATCCTGACTAATAAAACCACAAAAAAACCCATTTAATTCTGCTCTTTCAGCCGAATAAAGTCAAACAACGCATAGTTTTGTTGTTTGCAGGAGTTTGTGGAATTCGATGAAGTCTGAGTGTCGCTCCTCTGCGTCCATCCGCCGTGTGTTTTCTCAGATAAGCGTGAAGATTGAACTGCTTCTGTAAATGTAAATGTTTGACCCACTGTCGCTCTCCTCTTCCCGTCCTTCAGCCCGTCGCCGAGGCTCATTACTGGTACTACGTCCTGGAGATGGGTTTTTATCTGTCGCTGCTCCTCTGCGTTTCCGTGGACGTCAAGAGAAAAGTGAGTCTTGTTTAAACTCAAATGTTGAACATGTCATCACTTCCAGCACTTTTTTGTGTTGTAATCCTAATGTTGTTTTTCTCATGCACGGTTGCTCTTAATGCGGATTAGGCGCCGGATTATCTGCCGTTACATCATGACTTGGTGGACTTTGCATTAGCGCTCGTTTTTAAACTGCAGGATTTAAAATCTTCAGGCAAATGGAGCAAATGTGCTCCGAAGTAGTCGTTACTGAGCTGTGATTTCATGCATGAAGCACAATAAATGTTTCTGCTTTAAGGACCTGAAATGGAGAAAGTTGCTAAAGTTTGCATGGAAAAAAAAAACTTTGAGCTTCATACAGACCATCTGTGTAAATCTACCTTTTCCAAAAAGTCCAAAACTGATTTATAAGACCACAGACGGAGCTGCCCGCTACTGTACGTCTTCCTCACACTGTGTGGTCTGTGTGCGTTCCAGGATTTCAAGGAGCAGGTCATCCATCACATCGCAACCCTCTTCCTCATCGGTTTCTCCTACTGCGCCAACTACGTGAGGGTGGGAACGCTGGTGATGCTGGTGCACGACTCCTCCGACTTTCTCCTGGAGGT
>NW_007579776.1:45845-98157 GCF_000690725.1 Stegastes partitus
AAATCAGGTCAGATGAACATAAAACATTCATAGCGTGGTTCCAGTAAAACGTCATCGTACTTTTAGAACTTATTCGAACTACGATGTGCAGATGATCTATTCTCTTTTCTTTTTTCTTTTTCTTCCAAAAGTCTGCGAAGATGTTTCACTACGCCGTGTGGACGAGGACGTGCGACTCGCTGTTCGTCGTCTTCGCTCTGGTCTTCCTGGTGACCAGGCTGGTGGTGTTTCCAGGCAGGTGAGGGCGTCGAGGCGGAAAATGAAATCCTCACATTAGGGCTCGATTCTCTTTATTTCTGTTGCATCTTTCAAAACCGGAGCTGCGAAGCGCTTCACAGAAACACACCAAGCAGTAGAAGGTGATGGTAAAACATCAGTGGAGCCTTTAGAAGAGCAACAAGAAAAGGGATCAGATGTTGTACAAACAGGTTTTTAACTGAGGAACTGACTGAAGGAGGTTCATCGGTCCAGGTTCAAAACAAAACCTGAGACTTTAAACAGCAGCTGATTCTTTGATTAATATGTTTTTTAAAGTTCTGAGAAAGGATCCAGAAGATGAAGAGATTTAAAGATAATCAACTGACTCTTAACATGAGGTCTGTACTGAATGGTGAGTTGGAATAATTTACTGGAGTTCTGAGTTTTGAATCAGCCGTAAATCATTCGGGCTCGATGAGTTTCAAGAGTTTGACACTGACAGTATTTTAGGGTTGAACCGGATCTGCAAAGCGCTGATCAAAGCGGAGGTTTTCCCAGGTTTCTGGCTGTTACGTTAGCGATAGCGCCTGAAATACGATCAGACACGTGATACGCTGATATCATGTGACCAGCGAGGTGATGTGAAGCTGAGAATATGTGAAGTGACACACGAGAGGCGAACGAATGAGCAGCGAGATCGTGAGAAATGATTTAAGAAATATGTGTCAGCTCATAAGTAAAGAGAACCTGCAGTGTATGAATGTGAAGCCGGGTTTGACGTCCTCGGAGCTTCAGTAAAAAGCAGCATTTTCGAAGATGTTTCACGACTTCTTCCGCCACCTGGTTGGTTCAACATCTCCAAGAACCTGAAGCAGAAGTCCAGCTACTTTTTACTGAGGCTTTACCAAAACCTGGAGAATCGACACAGACGTTAGTTTGAGGTTACTTCTGTGATTGGTGACGAATTAACGGAAAAACCTGAAGCTGCTGCCCTGGTTTGGTTGGTTCCTTAGAGGGAATAATCACTGAAAATCAGCACAAAGTAGGTCTGAGTGATGGAGCATTTCCCTCCTGATGCCTCCATCCACAGTGGAGTCATGCAAAAATGATTCAGTAGAAAGCAGCTGGACTCCTCCATTAGGTAGATCCTAGAACTCCTGTAACCTGGACGACTCAGAATCTGCTCGGTAATGTGAAAATAATGTAAATTATTGGCCTTTGGAGTCAACAAATATCAATTTAATGGGGCACAGAAGATAGATTTGGGTTGATGTGTTGGACATTACATCATCAGAATAATAAATGATGTATTTTGGGGCAAAAAAATGGTATCCCATCCCTCCAGTAGATATTTGGAGAATCAATCGGCATTTAAACACCTGACTGGAACACTTGATGTTGGCTTTTCCTTTAATTTGTCACCGTGGGGATGCTGGTGAACGACTCCTCTGACTTCCTCCTGGAGGTAAAACACTGAACCCGGTGGCAGTTTTTTTTCTTTCCTCGTTCCGTTGTTGTAAATGCAGTCGTGCAGGAACAAAGAGGCAGCAAGTGTGGGAGCAAAGACAAGGAAGAAGTAGAGAATGCATCATTAACATGCATTTAAAGCTGAATGAATTTTGCACATAGGCCTCCAGTAGAGTCCAGATAGTTGGAGAATCAATCAGCGTTAGAGCACAAACACCTTACCGAAACACTCTATCACTCGTCCGTCCACCAGACAGCACTAACGAGGGGATGTTTCAGTAGTAAAATGTCTAAAACTAAACATGTGTTTGCTCTAAAGCTCCAGAGTTTGGAGCATCGAACCAACAGCTGTGCGTTCTTGTGCTTTCCAGAGTCGTCCACACAACCCTGGTGGTGTCTCTTGAGTTCTTCCAGCCCTTCTTCGGCTACTACTTCTTCAACGCTCTGCTGCTAGTGCTGCAGGCGCTGCACATCTTCTGGGCGTACCTCATCCTGCGCATGGTCTACAAGTTCGTGTTCCTGGGCAAGGTAAGAGACTCAGTGACTGGGCGGCGGGTCGAGGAAAGCCGGGGGGGGATGCGGAGTTGTTCACGGTGTTTTTTTCTCCGCAGGTCGAACGCGACGAACGCAGCGACGAGGAGAGCGACGACGACGAGGAGGAGCCCGAGGACGACGGCGACGAGTGCAGCTGGGAGCAGAGGAAAGGCGCCATCAACTCCAAGCTGGCGTCGCTGGCCAACAACTGCGTCCTGAACAACCTGACCAACCAGAGGAGTATGAACAGCAGGCTGCCCAAAGCCAGATAGTGGAGCGGCTTCCTGGAAACCTCCACCGAGACCTTTTACCTTCAGCTTCACTGGTTTCTGTGCATCCAACACGGTCCGTCGATGATTTCAGGTCTGCATCCTGCTTGTCTTAAAAAAAATAATAATAATGCAAAAAAACAAAACCCACAGACGATTGTAGATCTTCACCACCAGGATGGAAACGCCATCACCTCGGCTTCACGCAGGAATGAATTTAGCAAAACAAGGAGATTCCTCACATCTGATCATAGTTTGTTTTGCAGATTTATTTTTTCTCTTTTCATTGTTTTATAACAACTCATTTGTAAATAACACTTTTATTTTCATTAAGAACAAGAAAATGATTTTATTTAAAAAAGAATGCAAGAAATGTCATGTCATATGTGCGCTTGAATATTTTAACGATTTAATTTAATTCACCCCCACACACGCATTACTGATTGTACATATAGAGGATTAAAAACACTGATTGTAGTAAATCTGTTGATAAAAACAAACACTTTTTAGACTATTTTTATGAATTGCTTATTTAAAGATTTTAACGTCAGAAGTCCCGCAGAAGTTCTATTTTTCTGACAGGATGCAGTCGGGTTGTGTTCGTAGAGTGTAAACGGCGCCCCCTAGTGCACGGAGACGATAGAGGAATGATGCCTTTTTACAAACTGATGCTACTGACTGTGTGTTTTGGTTTCTTTTTTTCTACTTTGTGACAGGCGGCATGATTTTCTTTCTCCTTTTGTTTTGTGCCTTGGCTGCTGTTTTTTTTTTTTAACTATTCTGTGACGACCGGACAAGGTGGGGAAGGCCTTACTGTGACTTTACTGTGTACATGTTTCTGCCTGGAAAAGCCATGAAAACGGGCATTAGGGAGAGATTTTAGGTAGATTATCTACAAATATTTTACATCTCAGATGAAGAAAATACCGTCTCAGAGAGCAGAGGTCTGATGGGATGTTTTAGGGCGACCGGGTCGAGCTCTAGCGCTGCACCAGGAATACGAGGTAACAGGATTTTACATGTGTTTATCCCACATAGAGTAAAATACATGCAGGCGTCTGTGCTGCTGCTGCTGCTCGACTCCAGATGTGTCACACAACATGTAACAGGTCGGTGACTGCATGTAGTGATCTTATCTGTACAGATGTGTGCGAGTAGAATCAGGGTTTAACGGCACTGAGGTGTGAAACAAAGTGGGATTTAAACTGAAGTGACACTAAAAGGGCTGATCCACTGAGTGACACACTTACAGACCCACTAGAACTTTTTTAAAAAAAAAAAAGAAAAAAAAAAAATAAAGCAGGAGAAAAAAGTTTCCGTAAACGTTACACTTGACTGTTATCTCACGAGTGCTCACGGATGCTCTGTCGGCCTGTTGGAAGGTTTTAATAAATTACTCCTGTTGAATAAATTACATTTCCTGCCTATGTGTTGATTCAATTCATTTTTAAGATTTTGTAAAATATGTTTTAGTTTTCATGTGTTTCACTCAATTGGAGTCTGTTTAAAGTTTTCTATCTTGCTGACATGTCCACGAGTTGTTTTTTAAAACGCTAGAAGACAAAAATGAGAAACTATTTGCTGTTATTTTATAGACTGATTTGTTGAATTACAGATAAAATCCAGTAAAATCCCCAAAAACGGTTTTCTGTACATGCTGACCCTTAAGAATGGTCCAAAACTGTAAATAATGTCCACAAATCTATATTTATACAAATAATAATTCATAAGTATTTTACATAAAACATTTTGCTTTATTTTACTGTATTTAAATTAGCAAGAAAATATAATAATTTTGCAGATATTTGTCACTATTTGAAAGAAAAAAGTATGTATATTGAGGATTGAAAAATTGTTATTTTAAAATTCTTCCCAGTTTTGTTAAATAAAAATTTTTAGAAAAAATCCCAGAAAAAAATATTAATTTTCATGTTGGTGATAAAGAGGTTTTTAAAAAATGGCTGTAAATAATATCCCCATCAAAAGTCTGTATTTTTACTAATTGTAATTTGTTCTTTTACAATATTTGATAAATATAAAAATGCTGTTTTTACTGCATTTAAATCAGGAAAAAAATCCTTATTTATTTATTTGCTGTTATTTAAAAGAAGAAGATATCCAATAAGTTTTCTAACTGATATTTTACAGATGTTTCCTGTTTTGGTAAATTACAGATAACATCTGTTAAAATCGTAGGAAAAAAATATTTGTTGACTTAAAAAAAAAAAAAAAAAAGTGGTGACACTGTTTGAAAAAAATCAGTATTTTTATAAATAGTAATTTGCATTTTTTCCGACTTTGACAGGAAAGAAAATTGCTGTATTTAAATCAGCAACTGTTTTACTTATATTTATGGTTTTGACAGTATTTTCCCTTTTTTTTTTAATGTACTTTTTCTGGCACCGTTACTGCCAGATGTTCAGAGCCTTTTGTTTTTATGGATTTTTTTCCCCCCAATGCAGTTTCCCAGTGTTTAAATAGAGTCATAGGTGAGCTGGTGTGCTCAGCGTGCACAAATGGATTCATAGATCAATCTACAGAAAGTAACAGCATCAAGTTACATCGAGGCCACAAAGCATTTAAGGCAGGAAGGGATTATTTTTAAGGGGAAAAAAACAACTTTTATATTACCTTTGGATACACAGAGGTGAGCTTTTAAAGATAAGGACTTTAGGAGAATTAAAGGCAACAAAACACTTTTAATGCATAAAACCACAAATGTTATCATCACATGACCCACCATCATGTGAGCATCCTCACGGTGACGCAGCCTCTGAGGGGAACCGGGCAGGGGATGGCCTCGTCCACCTGGATGCAGGTGTCTATGTAGGAGTCCAGCAGCACCATGTTGGGAGACGCCTTGTTGCTCTTCCTCTCGCTGAGCAGGTAAATCTGACCGGCCACGGTGGTGCAGCCGCAGAAGAACTTATTGTTCAGACAGTCCTCATCCAGCTCGGTCCACTCGTCGGTCTCCACGTCAAAACGCAGCGCCTGGCCTCCGAACAGGTAGAGGGCGCCGTTGAGTTCTGTGGCAACCAGGTCATATCTGAGGAAGAGTTTAAAGAAGGTCATTAACTTTTCTTTTTACCACTTTTATTTCTTGACAGTTGTTCAGACTCACTCACCTTGGGAAGGGAGAGTAGGAGACCACGTCCCACTGGTCCTCCTTGGCCACATATCTCTGGACTCCTGCATAAACTTCCCCGTTTTCATCCAGGCCACAGGCCACGTAGATGCAGGACTCCAGAGCAGCAGAGGCGGCCCTCTCCACGGCCCGGACCAGGGGGCTCACGGCCTCCCAGCCCCCCTCTGAGCCCAGCACCAGCCTCTCCACGTCAGCCACCAGGCCTTCGTCCATGCTGCCCCCCAGGACGTACAGCGCCGAGCCCAGGCCCGCCGAGCAGTGGCTGTGTCTGGACTTCTGCAGGGCCGGCCCGTCCAGCCAGCGCTGGTTCCCACATTCGTATATCCGGACCCAGTCCACGCTGAACCACAGAACGTCCCGGAAGTATCCGCCCGTCACGACCACACTGTCGCCTAGATAATGAGAAAAGAAATAAAAGATCAGGTTAACAAATGTTTGACAGTTCTAATTATGAATGAATAATTTATACCGGTTTAGACGTTGAGGCTGATTGTCTAGAGACGATCAACAACATCAGTTGTAGGAAATCTGTTGATAAACCACTTTTTATATTGTTTTTATGAACTATTTACTTAACAGGTGGTTTTATGTTTAGATTTTTTTTTTTTTTTTGCAATTTGCAGTTTTTTTTTTTTTTTTTTTGCAATTTGCAGTTTGCAAGTTTTCTCTGTTTCGTTAACTTACAGACAATACCTAGTTTTAAAAAAAAAACAAAAAAAAGTTTTTATTTATATGTTAACCCTTGAAAGCAGGCCAAAACCTAAAATTATCTTCACATCAAAATCTGTATTTTTACAAATTATATTTCTTTTACTATTTTTCAACATAATATTATGTATTTTTTATGTATTTAAATCAGTAAAAAATAGATAATTATTTTAAAGATCATAACAATTTTTGAAACAAAAAAATAATGTATAAACACTGTTTTATTGTATTTAAATCAGGTAGAAAAAATATATAATTTTGCAGATATTTCTGGTTATTGTCACTGGATTCCACCATTTTTTAAAAATGCATTTTACAGATATTTGTTGTTATTCAAAAAAAAATATTGTGTATATTAAGAATTGAAAATTATGAATATTTTTTGACTGTTGTTTTGCAAAAAAAAGTCTAAATTTATATGATGACTGTAAAAAAAAAAAAAAGAAGGCCCAAATTGTGGATCCACATCAATAAATTTGTTCCTGTACAATGTGTGACCAATACGTAAGAAATATTTGTATTCCTGGCACCCTAGCTGTCTTATATTCATTTTGATTTAGTCAGTTCACTTTTTAGAATAGAAACGTCGCCCCCCGGTGCACAAAGAAGAAAATATCTTTGTAGGAAAGAAACGCCAGAGTTTTTATTTCTCTACCAGACTTCAGTTTTGTGCCTTGGCTGCTGTTTTTATATTGTTTTGTCAGTTATTTTATTGGACAAACACATGAGAAAGGCCTGACTGTGACTCGTGTGAATGTTTTTGCTCAATAATTTGGTGACACTTGACGAAATCCTGCATTTACACACTGCACATGGAAAACAAATCCTCATTCAGCTCCTTTCTAACTATCAGTCTGATCACTATCCTGCTCTTCATCACTGTGAACCTGATCCAACATTACCTACTGCCGCTACAGAGTACTGGGTGAGGTTCTTCCTCTGCAGCGGTGCACAGTTCTGCCATCTGCCGCTGAGCGGGTGAAACTGGTAGAGCGGCTGTTGCTCCTGATCGTGAGGTCCTCCCACAACAAACAGAGTCTCTCTGGCTCTGGTTCTCCTCAGCGACCGGCCCATCGACCAGGACGCCGGGAAATGTTCGTTCAGCTTGCAGATGAGTTTGGCTCTGGGGTCAGAACTGTTCATTCGGGTCAAAAGTTCAGTGAGAAACGGTAACGACAGAGACTCAGGCCTCACCAGCTCAATGAGCTCCAGGAAGTCTTCCTCCCGTTTAGGGTCGAAGGCCACCCAGCGCAGGACGGCCTCAAGGGCCAGGTCGTCCTTATGGATGGTCAGGTCGTCGCTGGCCAGCAGATCTGCCAGCGCCTCCTTGGACAGTGACAGGAAGTCCTCCTCGGTGTAGATAGCAGAGAAGTGAGTGAGCACCACCTGTCTGGCTGCAGCGTAGAGCTGAGAGCATCCCAGCTGCCAGGCGAAGGCCATCATTCCCAGACAGTTACTCAGGTGCAGCTCACGCTCCAGGAACTTACAGCAGAGCAGCCTGGCTCGCTCCAGCTGCAAATAATCTGCCGTCTGAAGGATCCCCAGAACGTTTTTTCTGTCCAGGTCGAGGCTGCACGTTCTGCTGTGTTCCATCAAAACCCTGAAATGCTGCACGTTCACACCTTTGATCTCAACCCGCCTCCTGCTGCTCTCCACGCCACAGCCGAAGAACAGAGCCCTGAAGTAGGGGCTCTGGAGGGCCAGACGTCCTCGGTTCACATAGAAACTCTCTCCGTCCACCCTCAGAGTAACATCAGGGATCACATCAGGCTCGTTGGTGGTTGAAGCAGGTTCATCCTCCTCTGTTTGGGTTTCTTGTTCAGGGAGCAGAGTCAGTTTAAAGTTGTGAGGCTGCAGCTCGGCGTCGGCGATGCAGGCCATGTCACAACAAACTGGCCTCGCTCTGGTTTACAACACTTCAGCTGCTGGTATTAATAGACGTTCCTCTGACTGACTGACACAATGTGGAAAAGGAGGTCAGCTGCTGCTAACACAATAATAAAATATGTTGTTATTCCAACAGAATGCCAAAAGATTTAGTATTTATCTCTAGTCGTTTTAATTATTAGACTAAATTTAATAAAATTAAACTAATATTTAAAAAAAATAACCTACTGACGTCAGCTGCAGGCGCTCGACGATTTGATTGGTGGAACATTTCTGAGGTCACAGTTTAACTTCCGTGTCACACAGAAAACATGGCGGTGAGTTCGGACGATTTTCGCTTCCATTCAAACAACTTTTTAGCTTTGAACGCATTCATATCGCCAGAAATGTTGTTAGCAAGTCACTGAGTTTATTCCGAACACGACCTGAGGTGCAGAGCGGCTTCTCGAACAGAACATGTTGTGTTTTTCCTCACGTTTTGCTAACTTGGCTAGCCGCGCCAAGCTAACCTCAGGCTAAGTCAGTGTTTGTTAGCGGTTAGCTTACATGTGATTTTAAAACAACGTGACTGTGATTTCTGCAGGATAAAGAGAAGAAAAAGAAGGAAAGCATCTTCGACTTGTCCAAATACATCGACAAGCCGATTCGTGTGAAGTTTCAAGGAGGACGAGAAGGTAGGAGGACAGCTAACAAGCTAAAGCTAACCAGGGGCCTGGTTTATACAACCAGCTAAATAAACACACCAGGGCTCGTTCAGCTAGTCTGAGTTAGTTTTAGGTTATTTCAGCTCAGATTCTAGCAAATTAAAACTAGTCCATGCTCAGTTAGTCTGGTAATTCATGCTGGGGAAAGTCACCTGGGCTAAAGCTGGTTAGCTGTCAGGCTAAACCTCAGGTGAATCTCTGCTGTGAAGCCATATGATTTGACTTTATTTACTAGTTTTGATCCATAAATCGAAGTTTACAGAAAATGTACCCAAATTAGTAATAACTGCAATGAATTACTCACAGATGCATGATAAAATGTTGATTTTGTTTATTGATATCAAATATTATGCTACTTAAAATAAGTCTTAATCTGAATTACTCTAATAAAATGATAGCAAATAGTTAACAGTCTAACTGCAAAAAACTGAAGCTGTATTATTATGTAGAATATAAACTGATCTGCCTCTATCATCTATTTTCCAAATAGGAATAAATGTGTTTATTGATAAATTTATAACCGTCTAAAAAGTGAACTGAGTGTATCCTATGAGTGAAGATGTAGTCTTGTGATTTAATATAACTTCTAATTAGTCTGTGCATTTCTGTATAATTTACTCTTAATAATCTACAAGTTTTCTGTTGTTGCTGTTCGAATCAAAGCTCACTTTATTTAAAAAATTTGTCAAGCACCTCATTTATCTTTTATTTAATATAAGAATAAGTCAACTGCTGAGAGTGAGGTTATTTTCTGATGTTATACCATCATGCTTCAGGTGCTGATAGCTAGAGTGTCTTATTAAAGTGAATCAGTGATGAATCATTTTACTAATCAGTGACAGCCTGATTTCACGTGTGATCCATGACGATAAAGGTACAGAACTGCTTTGTCTCTGTTTTTGTTTATGACAACTGAATGATGTTTTTTTGGTTGTTAAATATTTGAATTCTTCACATGTTTCTAATAGCAGTCGCTGCTTGGTGGCTGTAAACATCACAGCTCTCCCTGTTTTCACTGGTGAATCATTCTGATCCTTGTTTGATCTCTGAGGCAGCTTAAGAATAAGACAATGATCTTGACTGCTTTACCCTGTGCCATATTACCCGACTTTACCGTAACAAAACCGCTTTAGCCCCAACTCATTTGTTAAGTTCATTCAGGTCAGTTGTTGGACTTTCATCCCCACTTTGTTTAGCGTGCTTCATGGAACAGGTCCCAGTTCAGCCAGTGGAAGCAGAACATGATTGGGCTTTATTGGATTGAGCTTTACACTGTGTGTTTGCTTCTCAGCCAGCGGCGTCCTGAAAGGGTTTGATCCTCTACTGAACCTGGTGCTGGACGGCACCATCGAGTACATGCGCGGTAAGTGAAGTTATTTAAAAGTCAAACTACTGCAGATAAGACAAGGTGGGTTTAAGTTTAGGACTTTGACGGCTGAAACGAAGATGCACTTTGCTGCAGATTTCATGCAGCTTATCCTCCATTTCCACCATCTGACTGTTGCCAGTTTTAAAATCCTTTACAAACAGGATCAAACATTTGGTTCGCGGTGCCTCGTATCTTAAAGGGTCCACTATGTGCAGTGCATATGCCGATATGTAAAGTGCTACCAGATTCGACTTCAAGGTTTATCTGCTGTTTTTGAATTTATTTCATCATTAAAAATGCGTCTTAACCCCCACACTGCTGTGCTTTTTGTCATAAAGGTTAAACACATTAAAAAAAAGCCAAATGGTTTGTATGTGCCACAGTCAGTGGGTCGGTCCGTGTCAGTTGGGCCAGAATATGTTGCTCCACCATCTCTTGTTTTGTTCAGTTGACCTATATTATTTGGGACAATAAAACTAAGTTCTGTCAAAATATTTTGGCTCAGTTCTGACAATTTCATATGTTTTCATACCTTAGATTTTTTTGTATTTTCACTCTTAAAACATCTGACCTGGGAGGACATTAAGGGTTCGGCATCTCCAGAAATTAAACTCCCAGACATAAAATTTGGTGAAGACACAGACGGAGTAGTTTCCAGTAGATCCAAGTTTTGATTACTGGACCTTTTTGAAAAGGGTTAAAGGGTACAACATTTTCAAACACGGTTGGTATTTGGGGGCCTAGAAAAATCTTGTAAGTGTGTAATACAGAATTGTACCTGAAATTCTTAAAAATCAGCCGAAACAAAACAAAATCTGAGCGACTGGAGCAACACTGCTGTCAGCAACGACACAGACGGACACCAACATAAACAGCAAAGTTAGTTATGAGTCCCAGTTTTAATTATAATGCATAAATAATGCAGCAGGAACTGTGTTTGGCTCCATGTTTCAGTTTAGATTTAATAACTGGTTTTAAAAAGATGTGCATTTGAATTCTGTTGTACCTCTTGTGCGTCCAGATCCAGACGACCAGCTGAAGCTGACAGAAGACACCCGGCAGCTGGGCCTGGTGGTCTGCAGAGGAACCTCCGTAGTGCTAATCTGCCCCCAGGACGGCATGGAGGCCATCCCCAACCCCTTCATCCAGCAGCAGGACGGCTAGCAGGACGGCTAGCACGCCGCCTGAGCCGCACACAACCAGTCACACACTTGAACGTTATGTTTTTTTTGAATTTCTTTTGTTTTAACCATAACATTGATGATTCAGCAGCAGTTTTTCTTGTGTTGCGTTTAATCAACAAAAAGACATTCGAATGCACTTCACTTTTATTTCTGTCTGTGGCGTGCAAGTTTGCAAAGATTTGTGTTGTAAAGAGCCCACGAGTTTGGGAAGTGTTAACAGTACCATTTTCTTTTTATCTAGAATGAGTAAACTTTTTACTATTCTTTGTTGTTTTGATAAGAAAATAAAAAAATGAAAATGTAGTAAATTCTGGGTAAGTGTTGTTTTTCCTTTATTCTCTTTTGTTCTTGTTCAGCGAGAAAAATAGTGCCGATATGTGGGATTCAGAGAACGCTGACAGTTGCATCAACATCTGATTATTTTTCATATGCAATAACTTCAGTATATTTAATGAAGCCATGCAAAGTTTTACCTTCATGCTATGATTTTTTTCAGAGTTCCAGGCTCTTGACGTCCACAGAGGTGAGTCCAGATGTTGTGCTTTTTCATTTACTCCACACATTTCTGTGAGTACAGAAGATGGACAGATGAAACTTTCAGAGATCAAAAACACATTCGAGCTCTGATAAAAACTGCAAATTAATTTTACATCCACACTAATCTGAAGACAAAGTTTTTATAGATGAGCAGCTCTGAGCATCAACAAACCTGCAGCAGTTTAATGTCAGAAACAATCATTGGTTCCTTGTTTTCAGATAGTTCACTGGAGAAAACTAAAAAGTCCAGAAATGATTCCTTCTGTGTGAAATATATTTTAACACTCGTGACAGTATCTTCTGGCTGTGATGTGCAGAAACAAGTTTAGTGTTTTATGAACCAGTTTAGACATAAATCACTGATGAAACTAGTCTGCAGCATTCAGAGGTTGTGTGAGAGTTTTTCAGATTCTCCTCTTATAGTAAGAATAAGAATCTTATTGTAGGAATCTGGGATGCCAATGACATCACAATGTGAGGGACGGCTGGGTTGATATTTGTGCAATACGTCTGCATCCCACCTGAGTAGAGCAGCTGTCGTCTGAACTGTCACTGGAGTTGGAAACGCCCTTTTAAGAAGCGATTTCACATTAATTTTTGCACAAAATTACCCATTTCTCCTATGTTTGTTGATTGTCAGTTTTAATTTGTTGAGTAAATAGAACGTCTGATTGGTGTCACAATATCCCTTTGTCAGAAAATAGATTTGCCCCTGAAGGAATCCAGTTTAGAAGATGATCCTGGTGTTGGAATGTTGGAATAAATTATCCTTTCATTGTCTAGAACTTGTTCTGACCAACCACCATCACACATGAGCCGTGGAAGTTTACCCAGAATGCACTTTTTAAAAGTTTTCTCTGGTGAATGATCAGAACACACATGTGTTTATGCACATAAACAGACATTAAACAGCTCAAACTATGATACATGAAATGAAATGAAAAATACTTTATTTATCCCAGAAGGGAAATTCAATAATGCACCCCATAATATTGATGCTAAAAGTTGGTTAGTTAAAAACTGATGACATTTTGTGTTTGTAAAACCTGCAGTGGCTGTAAATTTGGTTTTTAATAGAACTCAAATGTATGTTGTTTTTTGTTTTTTTTTAAATCATTTAAACTGTCACATGTCTATTTTCCGGGCTGCAAGGTGGCGCAGTTGGTAGCACTGTTGCAAGAAGGTTGCCGGTTCGCGTCCCGGTGGGGGCACCGGAATCTTTCTGAGTGGAGTCTCCATGTTCTCCCCGTGCAGCGTGGGTTCTCTCCGGGTTCTCCGGCTTCCTCCCACAGTCCANAAGTTTTTATAGATGAGCAGCTCTGAGCATCAACAAACCTGCAGCAGTTTAATGTCAGAAACAACCATTGGTTCCTTGTTTTCTGATAGTTCACTGGAGAAAAGTCGAGACATGATTCCTTCTGTGTGAAATATATTTTAACACTCGTGGAAGTATCTTCTGGCTGTGATGTGTAGAAACAGGTTTGGTGTTTACATGTTTTATAAAACAGTTTAAATCACTGATCAAACCAGTCTGCAGCATTCAGAGGTTGTGTGACAGTCTTTCAGATTCTCCTCTTATAGTAAGAATAAGAATCTTATTGTAGGAATCTGGGATGCCAATGAAATCAACATGTGAGGGACAGTTGGGTCAATATTTGTGCAATACGTCTGCATCCCACCTGAGTAGAGTAGCTGGAGTCTAAACTGTCACTCAAGTTGGAAACCCTCTTTTAAGAAGCGATTTCACATGAATTTTTGCACAAAATTACCCAATTTTTTCCTGTATTTGTTGATTGTCAGTTTTAATTTTTTGAGTATATAGAACATCTGATTGGTGTGAAAATATGCCTTTGTCAGAAAATAGTTTTGACACAGAAGGAATCCAGTCTAGAACATGATCCTGGTGTCAAATGTAGGGAAAAAAACGATCCTTTCATTGTCTAGAACTTGTTCTGACCAACCAGCATCACACATGAGCCTTGAAAGTTCACCCAGAATGCACTTGTTAAAGTTTTCTCTGGTGAATGATCAGAACACACATGTATTTATGCACATAAATAGACATTAAACAGCTCAAACTATGATAAATGAAATGAAAAATACTTTATTTATCCCAGAAGGGAAATTCAATAATGCACCCCATAATATTGATGCTGAAAGTTGGTTAGTTAAAAACTGCGATGATATTTTGTGTTTGTGAAACCTGCAGTGGATGTAAATTTGTTTTTTAACAGAACTCAGATGTGTGTTTTTTTTATCATTTAAACTGTCACGTGTCTATTTTGCTGCACTAATGAAGTTATGAGGCTGAAATATGGTGGGAAAGTAACAGGAAATAAAATTCACCATTTAGATCCACCTCAGGGGCCTGAAAATATTCATAGTATAAAAGCAGAATCTTGCCTGAGTTCTTAAAACGTGTTGTAGATAAAACTCTGGTGATTCTGAGGAACTTCTGTCAGATCTGGTTAATTTTATGAAGTAACTGCAGTCTGTCCTCTGGTGGTTTGTACTGATCTTCTCCTCTGCTGCTCATCGCTGCTTTAGTTAGTCCTGGAAAAGGAGAATTTATTGATTAAATAAAGGATAAAACACATTGTTTGGCTGCAGCTAGTTTACATCAACAAATGCTGTCATATAAGAATGACTTAAACCAGCTGATCTGGGTTCAGCTCCATCCTCTGGTTTTGTCCTAACAGAAGAGTTCGATTGTGATCTTTGAACGTGTTTAAAGGAATAAAGGGAGTGTGTGTGTGTTGTGTGTGTTCTGTGTGTGTGAAGATAAGCTATTCAAGCCTGTCTGCACACTGACAAAGACACATTTGTGGTTTTAAGCGCTTTGACTTGAAGCGCTTTGAGCTGGGTGGAGGAATCATGTAAGTTTCCTTTGTTTGGGTTGTTCTCTGGGAGGAATTCTTGTGCGTCTAAACTCATCCCAATGCTGTGAAACGAGCTGTTAGAGCAAATTAGTTTAACTTATAGTGTAGTTTGTTAGAAGAAAACAACCTGAGGTGGGTCACTCCAACAGAAAATGTCAGACTCGTGATTAAAGCGTCCTAAAATGCCACTTCTCCTGTCAGAGTCAGAACGAGGCACCTGAAGCTGTAATGTTGGTGGAAAGGCCTTCATGGTTTGCCAGGTGTTGTGAGTCCAGGACCTGCAGCCAGGAATAAAAAAAGGCAGAATTCCAGGAGGCTTCGCTCCTCCTCTGCTGCTCAGTCACTGTGTCAATGGAGCGCAGGCCGGCAGCACCCAGAGGCTCCGAGCGCCGCCGGTGACCACTTTTACGCGTCTTTATTTCGCTCCCAGGATCCGCTGCTGTCCGGTATTTACCTGCGGACTTTGGCGGCTCTGCTTGTGCACATCGGGGTGTGACCGAAGGGATCAAGGCGGATGGAAGGAGGGTCTGCGGGGGATTTGTGAGGCCGAGTCGCCTTGTTCAAACAGACGGAGGAGGTGAGTTTACCTGCGGGACGCGCACGGCACGCCCCCCGCCAGGTGGAACAAATAGCTGTCGCCTCCATCCGTCCACCTGCTGCTGAGGACTGCGGAGAGTCGTGAATGTCAGCGTTCAGAGCGATGAGAGCAGAAACAGGTGAGTCTCCCTCCGAGCATAAAGCCCGGATTGTCTCGCTGTCCGCGCTGCGCCGCGTCCGGAGCCGCCGTGCGTAATTTACAGACACGGTGAAAGTCTCCAGCGTCCATTCGGCCTTTCTGTTCAACTTTGGGGGAAGTTTTCTTCCTCTTTGCGGTGACCTTTTTCCACATCTGATTTGTGGCTGCCAGGCAACATGGCCTCCTCGGTGTGTTTTACGCACAGCCGTAGAGCTCCAGTCTGAGCCAGAGCGCCCGAAACAAGCTGCTGCTTGATGTTTCTGTGTCGTTTCTGATCTTTAACGCGGAATTCACACAGACTATAGTTTTAGTCATTTTCTTAAACTATTCCCTAATGCCTTGCACCACGTTCAGCTTTAGAATATTGTTGTGTTTGTGTAGTTTTTCGCGTTTTTTGTGTGTGAATCTCGAAACACTACATGGTTATTAGTAGAAAATCCAAATCCCATTTAACTAAATAGTTTATTTTGATTTAATTCTTTTCTATTCTGGTAATACAGCTGTGTTTTTCTCACCAAAAGTAAAGCTGAACAGAATTAGTCATATAGATGTTTGGTTTACGCATATGGAGAGTTTTCTTTTTAGTAAACTGCATGTGATGGACTGTAATTACAAATTTATGAATATGTACTGTATATATATTCATAAATATGGAAAAAACTGTGATTGTATAGATTGTTTGATCATGTTGCACAACAATAATTACTGTCTGACTCCAGGAGATGCCATTAAAATCAAATCAAGTTTATTTGTATAATGCCTTTAAAATGACTGCATGCGATCAGTCAGGCAGCAACAAAAACGTGCCAAAAGCAAGACAGGACAACAACTTGTAAGATTCATTTCTGACTAGCAACATGTATGTCTTTATTTTTCTTTAAAGTTTAAATGAAGGAGAGTTATTTGATTGAAAGAAGAAAATTATTCCAAAGACACGACCTCCCGCCGGCCTCAGCAGTGGAACAGATAAAAGCTCTGAGGTCTAGAAGTTCAGATATGTCCCCAGGATGGCTTTATAAACTAATAAAACAACTAATAAAACAGATCAGTCTTGAATTTAACAGGGAGCCAGTGCAGAGATGCTCATACAGGAAGGATGCTTTGCAATTTGTCTTGAGCTGCTGCACAGTGAAGGCTGGTCAGTGCTCAGGAGTTTAGCCTTGATGGGATTATTCCAGTGGTCACGGTATCCATGTCAGTCAGACAGAGGAAGGATCTTAGTTTGTTTGAGTTAAGATTCCTGCATGAACACGACTGTAGCGTCTCCCTGTAGTTTGTTGGAGGAACCAATCACTTCAGCTGGAGTCAGTTTTTGTTCATGAAGACTCGTGTTGTGTTTTTTCTTCTCCCCAGGCCTGGATCCTCGAGTCTCTCAGGCGTTATGATGCAGGTCGACTGTGTGTTGTGAGGTTGGTGCTGTGAGTCCAACATGGAGGTGAAGAAGGATGGAGGAGGAGGAGGAGGAGGACCGTGGTCGTCTCCAACAGCTCCTCCGGCTCCCTCCAGCCCGGCCTGCTACAGGGGCTCCCTCATAGCCTTCCTCCTCTTCTTCCTCATCATCGGCATCTTTGTCGGCCTCGTTATAGGTGAGTACGATGAAGTTCATGCTTTATGAACTCACAGGTGTGAGATCTTGTGAGTTATTTTCTTTTCTCTCCCCGCCAGCGTATCTGGTGCAGGAGCAGCATTACTTCATGGAGACGGTGGAGCTGAAAGGTCTGAAGTACGACGCCGCTCTGCAGGATGAGACCTCTGGGTTCTCCATAGTACTGTCCTCACTCTTAAAGTCCAAGGTTGGTGCTGGTTTGTAGCTCAAGAAGGTGTCTGTTTCTTCCCAACCCTCAGCTTCTGGCATCAGTTTGTGTGTCTGGTTTGGTGAATTCAGCTTCTTTAGGATCACTGGATCAGAGTGAATCCAAATCACAGAACAGAGCTGATAACTAATATATTATATCAGGGTTATTATTAGAAACAGCTTGTTGTTCCGTTGCTGATCTAAAAAATGTCAGAATGGTGAACAGATGCAACTCGTTTTAGATGTTCGACCTTGTTTTTAATCAACATTCACTGGACAAAAACTGGAAGATCTGCTTTTAGTTTTCATGGAATTCTTTAGAAACTGATCAAATTAAATTAAGGATGCAGCACAAATCATTAACGTTCTGCTGATTTGTTTCTCATTTCTGGATCTCGTCTCCTTAATTAGCTGCATTTCCTGTGTTGTTTTATGTTTTCTTTACCATCCATCTTTTGTTATTTTCATCCTTTTAGACTGTTATTCAAACATAATTTAACTGTATTGGCCTGTTTTCTTCTACTGTACATCCTGTATTGCTTCCTTTTATTTTACACTGTTGTTCAAAAATCATTTAACTGTATTTCTATTCAATTTTGGGGGATTTTTAAAATAGTTTCTGTGCATCTTTCCTTCCACCCTTTTCTATTTCACCTTTCTGAGTCATTTTCAACAGTTTTAAACTCAACAGCATTGAAATTAAAGTTGGTCCTCAATGTTTTTTTTTTAAAATGAGAGCTTAACATTTCCTCTTCCTGCTGTTTCAGATTAAAAATGTCTTCACTGCCTCATCTATATCACATCACTACGTTGATTGCAGTATTGTTGCCTATGGGTGAGTGGAAACCTGAGCTAAATTCATTTATTTGAACCAAAAACAAAAAAAAGTTGTCTGAGATATCTCCGTCTTCCCAGTAACATTAACGGGGACGTGATGGCCACCTTCAGACTGGTCTTCAGGGTCTCCAAGATCCAGCAGTATTCAGACAACTTTGTGCAGGACTTGCTGAGGGCAGGACTCAGCTCGGCGATGCACGGGAAACCTCTGGAGGTGCCGCAGTTTGGCCAGATCAGCGCTATCGTCTTACTGGGTAGTGAAGCTTCACCGCCGTCAGCCGACTGTGCTCCTGCAGACTCTCGGCCTTTGTTCACCACTGGTCTGACGGTTTTCTCCTCCTTTTCCCAGGAGCCAGCGGGAAGTCGTTCTATGTCATCGGAGACGATCTGACGGGTGAGTAAAGATTCATCAGCTTTTGTTGCTTAGAATACGAGTTACATGTTTAATATCATGCAAATAAAAGGACTTACCCCACATGAAGTGTTGGCTTTTCATGAGCCCTCTGAGTTTTGTGCAAAAAAAAAAAGCATTTTCAGGTAATTCAATGGATGTAAAAATGTATTTGTGTAGATTAAAAAGTAAGAATCTTCTCTCCATTGTTTATCTAGAAAACACAGGCCCTGACTTCTTTCAACACTTGCCTGTATTATTTATTATATTGTAAACAATGCTGTCATTTCCTACTTTTGCTTTTTTACTATGCTTTTTTTTGTCCTACTGTGTCAATTCAACAGCTTTATTTCTCCATCTCAGATAGATAAGGAGAAGTAAATTATTCATTAGTAATTATGTGTTATAAAGTAAAATATTTTGGTGGGATTTTGATCATTTTACATGTTTTCAGACCTGGAATTTTCTATATTTTCCTCTTTAAAAAACTCCCTCCCTGGGAGGACATTTTTAGGGTTCAGTACCTTCAGAAATATTTCAACAGATATTGAATTTCAACTTGAAGACAACATGGAAGCAACCTGTAGCTTTGTACATATAATAATGACAAAATAGAAACCCCCTGTGAATATCAGCTTCTGTCACCATCAGCGTTTTGTCAAAATAGCAAAAAAAACTGGAACCTTCTCTTGTCACAAATCAAACTCTACTGATGTCAGAGGCCTTAAAAGTTGGTGAAAGACTGTAGTTTAGCAGGAAATATGGATCCATCCATATATATATATATATACACACTTAGAGGAACTTTCTGGAGCCATAATACCATCCTTGATTTTTTTATTTTTTGCACTTTTATTTATTTTTATATTTTTAAGGTCCAATAATTAAAATTTTGACTGCAGCAGAGAGTAAACCCAAATTTGGGTCGTTGGATCTGCTGCAAACTGTTCTGTGTCCTCATGTCATGTCTGTAGGAGTTTGATTCTGGAGATGATATTCTGGAGCTGTTTGTACTTTAAAGTGGATTCTCTGCTAAGATGCTTCCATCAGAGGGTGAAAATACACAAATTCACAAGTCTGGAAACATGAAATTGTCCAAATTCGGCCAAAAAAATATTTTTACACAACTTGAAATGATAAATAACTAAACTCTGAGATGCTGCAGCAACATAATTCTTGAACTCTCTCTGAACTGACTGAACCTTTCAGTCATTCATTTGATAGATTTGATAGATTTTATTTATTTATTACTCGTCTTAGAATTAATTTAATTTGAAATTTCTCTATTTATTCACCTATTTACATGTCATTACTTCATTTTCTAATCATTTTTAAAAGTGTTTTTATAATTTTTGACTTCTATTTCTATCTTCAGTCATTTTATTTTATTCTATTCATTTGTCCAGCTTGTTTTATTTCATTTCTCTCTCCTGGTGTTTCCTCGTTGCACATGTTATGTAGGACAGCGTTTCCTCAGTTCTTCAGTCTTTGTGTTTTACAGTCTTTTACTGATAACTTGACTGTTGGGGTTCTGGTTGTTTAATTTCATTTCATTTTCATTAGTTGAGCGCTTTGTGTTGCATTTCTGTTTGTATGAAAAGTGCTTTCTGGATAAAGCCTGACTGATCCACTGCCTCTCTCTGCAGCCAGGTGTCCTGACAACGTCTTCACCTGCGATAACGGAGAATGTGTCACCAAGTTAAACCCCGAGTGCGACTTCATCACCGACTGTGCCGACGGATCTGATGAAGCTCGTTGTGGTGAATCACTTTACTTGTTTCATGATAAACGTTTGTGGCTACAGCAGACTGCAGCAGGATAAACTAACTACTCCCCGTCTTCCCTCCCCTCAGCCTGCGGGACCCGGCCGGCCATGGGGAGCCGGGTGGTCGGGGGTGAGGACGCTCGGCCGGGGGAGCTGCCCTGGCAGGTCAGCCTGAGGTTTCACAACCGACACACCTGTGGAGCCTCCGTCATCAGCGAGCGCTGGCTGCTCAGTGCAGCTCACTGCTTCGAGAGGTGGGCAGCAGCCGGTCTGGATTCAACCGCTGTGTTTGAATAAAAGAGTCTCAGATTGTTTTCTTGATGGCAAATCAGAGGTCAAGTTTTGATTATGAACCAGGAAGTTACACAGAAACCAGAGGAGAGCATTTTTATTTGTCTGTGTTTCTTTCTTGGTGTCTTTATTTCACTCTTTCTGTCTTTTTCCTTTCTGTTTGCTTTTGTCTTTTCTTTCTTTCTTTCTTTCTTTCTTTCTTTCTTTCTTAGTTTCTTTCTTTCTTTTCTCTTTTATTTGTTCATTCTTTCCTTTTTTGCTTATTTCTTGCTTTTCTTTTTTTCTTGGTGTCTTTATTTTACTCTTTCTGTCTTTTTCCTTTCTTTCTTTCTTTCTTTCTTTCTTTCTTTCTTTGCTTATTTGCTTTTTTCTTGCTTTCCTTTTTTTCTTGGTGTCTTTATTTCTTCATTTCTTTTTTCTTCCTTGTTGCATTTTTCTATTCCTCTTTATTGTTTTTTCTTTTTTGCCTTCTTTCTTTTTTAATTTCTTTCTTTCTCTTTTCTTCTTGCTGTCCTCCTTTGTTTCTTTCCTTCTTTGTTTGTTTTGTCTTTCTTCCTTTCTGTCTTTCCTTTTTTTGCTTTTTCCTTGCTGTCCTTTCTTTCTTCCTTGTTGCATTTTTTATTTCTATTCTTCTTTTATTGTTGTCTTTCTTTTTTTTGCACTCTGTCTTGTTTAATTTCCTTCTGTCTCTTTCCTTCTTTCTGTCCTTCTTCTTTGTTTCTTTGTTTTTGTTTATATTTCTGATCTCATGTTATTGTCACTAAAAGATCAATTTGAAGTTTTCATTTCTAAATCAGTAAAGAGTTTTTTTTTTTAGAAATAAATACCTGAATTCTGCTTTTCCATTAATTAAACTCATAACAAGTAAAAAGATTTCTTGCAGCATCATGTGTTGGTGGTCCTATGTCATAGAAACCCACCCTGATTTGTGACCCGTCCTCTCTGCTTTCAGGGACAGCGACCCCAGAGAGTGGACGGCTCTGGTCGGGGCTCGGCTGGTCAGCGGCCAGGAGTCCGAGTCCAAAACCATCAACATCAAGTCGGTGCACGTGTCTCCGGACTACAATCCCATGACCACCGACAGCGACGTGTCGGTCCTGGAGCTGGAGACGCCGCTCAGCTTCGGCTCCCACATCCAGCCCGTCTGCCTGCCGTCGCCGTCCCACGTCTTCAGTCCGGGTCAGAGCTGCGTGGTGTCGGGCTGGGGCGCTCTGAACCAGTTCAGCCGTGAGTCTACATGATGCACCGCAACACAACAGACAGGAATGGGAGGCCTTTAGGCACTCTGATAGAACATCACTTTATTAATGGTCAAATCTTAGTAGAACAGATGAGAAATAAACATTTAATAAAGTGATGCTGTGACTAAAGAAGGCATTTAAAGATTATTATTATTATTTGTTCAACTTTTTTAACAGTTTAATTACCTCCATTAACTGTATCCCTGCATTTTTGACAAGGAAAAACATAATTTGAGATATATCAGAGGACACTTCTCTTAGAATTAGAAGAGCCTCAGGGAACTCTGGGGTTCTTGAAAGAACCTTTAACAGCTCAGGTTAGAAAAGAGGTTTCTGGAGGAACCTCTAAACCTCGGTGTCGGCCTAACAGACACTTTAGACTTTGTGTAATTTTTAAAACGATATATGAAAGTTGATTTATTTTATGATAAAGGAACAGCTGCAAGGTGGCTCGGTGGTTAGCATCGTTGCCTCTCAGCTAGAAGGTCGCCGGTTGGCGTCCCAGTGAGGACACCCGGGATCTGTCTGTGTGGAGTCTCCATGTTCTCCCCGTGCAGTGTGGGTTCTCTCCGGGTTCTCCGGCTTCCTCCCACAGTCCAGAAACATGCTGAGGTTAATTGATGATTCTAAATTGTCCGTAGGTGTGAATGTGAGTGTGCTTGGTTGTCTGTCTCTAAGTGTAGCCCTGTGATAGACTGGTTACCTGTCCAGGTGAACCTGCCTTCACCCTGAGTCAGCTGGGATAGACTCCAGCCCCCCCAGTGAGGATTAAGGTGTAGAGATGATGGATGGATAAAGGAATAACAAGGCTGAAAGTATTAAGATGCTTAATTGTATAGTAAATTATAATGCTCTCGGTCATAATTTGGCATTAAACTATGGAACCTTTATGAACAATATTGGAGATGTTACCTCCTAAATGCAGGTTTCAGAGCCCACTTTTGTATATTTAAGCAAATTGTTTGATTTTCAACACTGATGCTAAGATCACTAATTAAAAATGGTTTATTGTTGTTTATTTAGAAACATCTGAAAACTTTTATTAGACTTTGTTTTCTTATATTTTAGGTTAAATAAAAAAAAAATCCATGATAATAAAAATAATAATGAATTTAAAATTGAGCCCTAAACACCACAAAATTGTCCTTTAAAGAACCGTTCTATTGCTGCTGCAAGAGTTCTCTAAGGAATCATTTAAAACTCAAAAGGTTCCTTCACAGGTGTAATGTTCAAGAACCCCAAAAGGTTCCTCAAGGCTCCAGTGCAGCCCCACAGGTCATCTCGTCTCACATTAGAGAGTTGAATCATTATGTCATGTAGTTATTCTGCACACACAGCACATAAAGCAGCTCCTTCTATTAATATGAAGGATTTTTGTGCATCTGTTGAAACACGATGAGCGGTGCTGATGAGTCGTTCATTCGTCCTCAGCCGAGGTTCCCTCCACGCTGCAGAAAGCTGTGGTGAAAATCATCGACTCCAAGGTCTGCAACAAGTCGTCGGTGTACCGAGGAGCCGTGACGCCCAACATGATGTGTGCTGGATTCCTGCAGGGGAAGGTGGACTCGTGTCAGGTCAGCGCAGCTCCGTGAGCAGATATCGCCTTACAGCTCCTCACAATGCTTTCTTAAGACGGTCTGGCTCTTCTTTGTACCTTGTAAGTGTATGTTAACACCGTTCCCACCCTGAAAACAGGCCTGCAGGCTGTGTGAGCTATTTTCATCTCAGCTTAACATGCTGAGGGATGTTAGTAGTACAAGGAGAAGATGTGGTATCGTTACCGCTTCATCATGACTCATGTTCACACCTTTATGTGGAGAAAACAGTCCAAACTGAACAACTGGTTCGTCACAATCTGAACAATAGCTGAGAATTATTACTGAAAGTTAGTCAGAAACCTCAAAGCCTGAAAGAATGTAAGGATGTGGAACACTGGTGATAAAAAGAAGAGCGCTTTATCGTCCTGTGGCTCCTAAAGGGTTCGTTAAAGCACCAATTAAAGAACCCCTTTATTTAGAGGACGGTTCTTCACGTACTTTATGTTGTTCTTTAAAGAATCACAATCAGCTTTAATGACCAAGTGCGTACACAACATACAAGGAATTTGGTTTCGACTGTTGGTGCCGCTCTAGGAATTTGCACGAATAATAGCAATGGGAAAATTTTTAAAATAAAATAAAGTAAAATAACTACAGAAAGAAAAGAATAAAATACAATAAATATTAATTAAAAAATAAAACAAGATAATAAGACAAATATATAAAAGAATTTACACATCCAGTAGAAACGGTAAATGTACTTTAGAAAAAGGTTCTTGGTTTTTATTGGAGTTGTTTGTTTGGTGGTAAATAAAAAGCATTCAAATTATCAATCATTTTCATACTTAATGAATCATTTAGTTTATAAAATATCAGAAAACTGTGCATCACAGTTTCCCAAATCCCAAATGCATTTTCAGCTAATTCAGTGGATTGTTAAAGTGTTTCTGTCGCTGGAAAAGTTCTCATTTTCTTTCCATTATTCAACGTATAATCACTCCGTCTTACCTGGAGGGGAGAAAAACATTAGATCTGGTGATACCTGCTCTCTGCTGACACTTGGTAATATTATATATTGTTTAATACAGATCTGGAGTTTGCTTTTATAAAAATATTGTTTATTTCTGTGATGCTATTTATATTGACGGCACCAAAAATATCACATGTTCTAAAGGAAGGAACCAGAAATGCAGCAAATTCTTACATTTAGAGTTCAAATAGAAAGATTCTTAAAATGTTTCAGATACATTCAGTGTTTCTTTCTTCTTCTTCAGTTAATTTAAGGTTTTCTCCCCTTAATAGTGACTCATTGTGTGTTTGTTTTTAGCCAATACAATACATGTTTAATACCTTATGTGCCTGTAATTGAATAGTAATATAATAGTATATGTTTATGTGCTTGTTTTTCAAACTGCTTGTAATAATTTGATTTAAAATGCACATAAAAAAACATTTATTTAGCATAATTACTGATTTAAAACAGGTTTTTTACTGAACCCGGTGGATCCACAAAGAACTTTCTGAGAACAATTCCTTAAAGAACTTACATTTAGTTTGTAGAAGCTGCTCCTGAAAGAAGTTCGTCTTGTTAAAAGCTTCTTTGTGGAACTAAAAATGGTTGTTTTTATGGCCACTATATATATATACCACTGTAAAGAACTATTTCTATTTCCAGCTTTATTTTTAGAGCAGAGGTTCAAACAATGTCTACAAATCCCAGCAGCTCATGTTTAAAAATGCTCCTTTGCTGGATGTCATTGTTCTTCTGTCTCATAAAGATAATCATCACTAATCAATATCTGGAGACCTGAACCTGCCACTTGTTTGCAGCTTGAACATCATGAAACAGTTTAAGATTTAAAGTTAATCCACTGACAGCGCTCACATCCTGATCATCCTCCACTGACTAACAAACACTAAACTAAGTCACCAGAGGATCCACCGTCTGCTGGGTCATTAAACCAGATCCCATGTGTGTCCTGTGCAGGGCGACTCTGGAGGACCTCTGGTGTGTGAGGGGGCTCCGGGGAGGTTCTTCCTGGCCGGGGTGGTGAGCTGGGGGGTCGGCTGTGCCCAGATCAACAGGCCCGGGGTTTATTCCCGCGTCACCAAGTACCGCAACTGGATCCTGCGCTACATAGATCCCAGCTTGGTCCACGGAGAGCCCCAGCTTGTTCCCACTGAGCCGGTTCCTGTGACCGGAGGAACCGTGGACGACCTGCCGGTACCGGGAACCGTCGCCATGGATGTGTTGCCTGCTCAACTACTACCTGGTAATGTGGCTGTGGAGGCTTGTTCTTCAGCTTCCAACACAAATGGAGTAAAAACTGTGATCAGTTTGTTGATTTGTGCATCTTGTCTTCAGTGCTGAACTGCAGCGGAAGCTTCCAGTGCAGCTCCACCTCCTGCATCAACAAGGTGAACCCAGAGTGTGACGGAGTCCCCGACTGCCCCAATGGAGCCGACGAAAGGAACTGTGGTGAGTTAGTGTGCACAAACGATGGTGTGTACTGGGTTTAAAGGACCTGGTTCTAAGCTGTGGCTCTGCTCCACACTGTGCTGAGCTACTGTGCAGTAAGATCCTCACATGCTGGATTTAAAAGTGTGGTTCTGCTCCACACTGTTATGAGTTATAATATGCATACAGCTCAGTGCATGCTGGACTTAAAGGTGTGGTTCTGCTCAGTGCATGCTGGATTTAAAGGACCTGGTTCTGAGCTGTGTTTCTGCTCCAAACTGATCTGAGCTATAAAACACATAAACATCAGTGCATGCTGGACTTAAAGGTGTGGTTCTGTGTTTCCGCTCCAGACTGTGGAGTCCGTCCTGCTCTGGGCTCCCACCGGATCGTGGGTGGAGTCACAGCTCGGCGGGGGGAGTGGCCTTGGATCGGCAGCCTGCAGTACCAGCGACTCCACCGCTGTGGGGCCACGCTCATTCACAACAAGTGGTTGCTGACTGCAGCTCACTGCTTCAAAAGGTACTGCGACACGTGCATCAAACATCACAGTCGATGAACCCGCTCTGATGGTCTCCGTTGCCTCCCGCAGTGACCCGGCTCCCACCAACTGGGCCGTCAGCCTGGGCTCTGTGCTGCGTTCGGGGGTTGGAGCTCTGGTCATCCCCATCCAGAGGGTGATCCTCCATCCGGCTTTCAACGGCACCAACATGGACCATGACGTGGCTCTGCTGGAGCTGGCGGTTCCAGCCCCGATGTCTTACACCATCCAGTCCGTCTGCCTTCCGTCCCCGGTGCACCGGTTCCTGAAGAACGCTGAGTGCTACATCACAGGCTGGGGCTCCATGAGGGAAGGAGGTGAGAGAGCAGCTGGAGAATCCACATCCCAAACCTCGTCTTTTTTTATTTTCAGTTCAGACTACAGCTGCTCTTATGAACTGTTTCTTGCAAGATGCAAACAACTAGAATGTACGAAAGCTCAAGACATTCAAATGATGTACATGAGCAAAGGATTGTTTGCTCGGCTGGTTTGCAAAATCTTCAGGTATTGCAAAAGCTGCTGCACAGCTAACATGCTTTGGAGGAGGTTCTGTTCAGAGTTTTGGATTTATATCAGCTGTAAGGTCCTTTTCACCAGTTCTATTCCTGACCACATCCTCTCTGAGCGATGCAGATTCCCAGCTGAGGTTTTATCTGCAAACCTGTTGAGCTGTACCTTAGTCATTCTGCTTAACGAAGCCGCGCAGCTATAGGTTTTGGGTTTAGGTTTTGTCGAGCCAGCTAACTCAAAGAAAGTCTGGATAAGTTTAGCCCTCTGTCATGTTGTCAGGAAGATAGTTTTGCTTTTATCTGCTGAGGCTCTAACGTTTCCACCACTGAAACACCTGCTGCTTCACCAGAACTTTTGAAGGGATTGGATTTTAGTTTGGAGGCGCTCATAGCTGAAGAAAATGTTGTAACCAGACTTAGAGAAAATGCATGAAACCCTCTGACACATATCTGTTTATTTCCACAGGTTCGTTGACCAACCTGCTGCAGAAAGCTGCAGTGAACGTCATCGACCAGGCGGACTGCCAGCAGTCGTATGGAAACGTATTGACCACGAGCATGATGTGTGCCGGATTCATGGAGGGAGGACGGGACACCTGTCTGGTAAGATGCTCTGTACACACTCGAATGTCCTGTTGGCAGCCTGGAAATGGGCCGGACATCTGTCTGGTTCAGTCCTGGCAGCGGCTCAGCGGTGAGATTGTGGACCGAGATTACAGCAGCAGCACAGAGGCTCTGGGAAACAGCGATAAATCTTTTTACAGTGGATGGTTAACCAGGTCAGAACACTGTACATGTTGCCCTTTAAAGGTTGCTAGAACTCACGTTGTAGACAAAACGTGAAAGCATACAAATGAATCAGGGTTTGAAAACGCTTCTAAGACGATACAACAGAGAAAACAATAAGAATATGTGATGCACAGTCCAGTGAGAGATGCTAACTGATAGCAAAGTGCACTTTCTTTCCTAAAAATCCAGACTCCCCCGTCGCCCTCTCCCTCTCTGTAATCTTCTTATGTAAGGAAACCCTCATGCATTCCTGTCTCGGTCAAAGCACCTGGCATCTCAGCAGCGATCCAAGTGACATTCTCTTTGTGCCTGCTTTGTCTTTCTGACTCTCCTGCTTTGCTGCTCGCTCATTTATTCTCCTTTCATTCACCGACTGAATGAAGTCATTTTAATTTCTAATAAAACAGCCGCACCGTTGAACCGTCTCTCGTCACTTTTCCATCATCCAGGGAGACTCTGGAGGGCCGCTGACCTGTCGCCAGCCCTCTGGCCAGTGGTTTATCGCCGGAGTGACCAGCTGGGGACACGGCTGCGGGCGAATCGGTTTCCCGGGGGTTTACACTCGTGTGACGTCTGTCAGGAAATGGATCTCTGCGTACCTGCCTTTCTGACTGAGGAGGGGCGGAAAAAAGCAGCCATGTCTGCAGAGAAATGACAAACCGTGTGGACTAAGTGGATTTTTAAAGATGCATCTCCACAGAACTGTACTGTACAAGGACTGAAGTCGTGCTAAAAGCCGCACACACACGCTCGGTTTACAGTCGACCCGCTGTGTGAGCTGCCGGTGCTGTTTGTTATACTGTGCAATGGGACTTTTCTCTATCAACGTGTACTGAAGAAACAATCCTGAGCTGTGGCTTCACGGAGCTCCTGCTAACACATGCATGATTGAAAGTATTTATTATAGTTATTTATTTTCCTAACTGGTGAACATACTGTACATGGTGTTTGTGTGTGGGGCTCAGAATATATGTGGTTCATTTATGGGTTCAATATTTGTTACTGAACGGTGGGTTTCTGGGGAAAATATAGTTGTGATATTGGAATCAGCTTGATAAAGGGAACACGTGGTGGTGCTTCATTGGCAGAAACACTTTTTTCTTTAAAGAGAAACACGAGAGAATTCCCTTGATTGACAAGATTTATTGATTTTTTATTTTCATGGAAATCTCTCCTTTTCGCCCACAATCACACCTCCGGTCACACTGCACATGATGTTCACAGGCCCTTCTGGCTCTCGCTTCGCTGCACAAACGCAGCGGGGATGGCTGAAGAAAGGGATCGAGGTTCCCAGACATCTGACAAACCGCGAACACAAAGCTGAGAAAGGTGCAAAACCCCGTGTGGAGCGAGGCAGACCTCGAGGAAACAAGCCCACCACTGTGGAGGGCAGCAGATAGAGTGACGACCAGAAAACATGTCGGACAAAACAGTTTTGTTCTCCGGCTGTACTCTGATATAGGACTGTTTGGAGGCCTGTGAATGTCACAGTCAACGGCGGTGAAAACACCAAGTTGTTCCTCAATTCTTCCCGATGCAGATCTTTTTACTCTCGTCCCTTAAGGGCTCCGGTTGTGCTGCTTCTTGTTTTGCAGATGCAAATGTTTCGGCTGCGTCCCAAATCACATATTTAGTCAAAGTCTTTCAATTTAAGAACATACTGCAGCTGCACTTCAACTACAGCTTCATGCATCCAACTAGGACACCGTGCTTTGTCATAACATTGAGTTTTCTTGCACGAGACGTAACTGTGCAAAGGATTTGTGGCATGCAGCAAAATCTAACAGGAAGCCGTAGAACATCCTGGTACTTCTGGCATATTGGAAATCTTTTTCTGGCGTTCTTTATATTATAGTCGTATGGATGCTGGAACTTAGTCTCCTGCTGAGTGTTTTCAGACTGAAAAAAACAACCAACATTGTTTTAGGAAGCAGCTGTAGTGACCGGAAGGAGTTCTGTTCACACTGATGGGTAGCGAATGTCCCGATTGTAAAAGGCACACAAAGAATTCAGCCTCTAAACTGCTTCTCTTCCGGGGCTGAACGCCATGTCTGCACAAGAAATAGACACGCTGTGGCTCACAAACATTCACACTTGAATTTCACTCCAACAGGCAATTTTAGAGTTTCCAATCCAACACGCAGAGTTAATTCTGACATATATGATACAAATAATTAAACTTTGCTAGTCAACGGTTCCTCAGTGTAAAATAAAAAAAAAAAGAATGTCCACAGAGACGCTGTTATGGCTAAAGTCCACAGGCTCTGCTCGCCTGTCTGTGAGGTATAATGACAGAAGGTGATGGCGTGCCACGATGCGCCCGTGCACAGCTCGCCACCTCCGCTGGTTTCGGACCCTCACTGTGAGCAGCAGCCTGAAGAGGGGAAGCGTGACGGGATGTTCACATACGAGCTCGTTCCCTCTGCAGTCTGGAGTTGTACGTTCGGGACACGGTGTTCCAGGCGTCCATATACCGGTCCATGCACATGGCGATGCATTTCTGTGGGACGGAAAGGAACGAAGTTAGCAGAGACATAAACCTGAGAAAAGAGAGCGATTGATGCTTTTTTTCATTATTAAGTTTCCTGATTGGTTTACTAAACATAAGAAGGTTAACGTATTACTTGTTAAGAAGAATAAGAAGCTTTATTTCTACAGCACCTTTCACAAGTGAAGCTACGAGGTGCAACATTAAATATGAGAAATAATTAGAAATATGATCATATGTTCTACCAATGCCCGTCTGACTACAACAAAGCAGCACATCGTCACATTTGAGAAGTTAAAACCAGTGCAGTTTAACATGAAGAGTGCCACAAACCAAATAACCAAATGCAAAAAGTAGTTTTATCTCCAGTGTTTCTGGATTTAAAGAGCAAATCAGCTCATCTTAGCCTCAAACTTTAGAATCAGCTTTACTGCTCATGTGTGTGGACACATACAAGCACTGCTGCTTTATCTTTGCTTTCAGTGTAGTTGCACAAAAACACACACATGCATTGAGACATTACCTGCTCTGAGTTATCCAGCGTACTTCCAGGTTTGCCTATGCACTTCTTGAAGCATTTATCTGTCATTCTCTGAAACACAAAGAAACGCAGTTTATTGTCATTTATAACTGCAACAGCTGACCTGCAGTTTTACCAGCAGCTTTTGTTTGATTTTTTGGGGGGGGGGAGTTTAAAAAAGGCTCGTAGCAGACTAGAAATAAACTGGTTTAAAACAAATACACCTTGGTTAAAGGGTGAAATGAACCTAACTGTGGGTTCTCAGTCGTCAAGGTCATAATATCCATGATTGAATGACCTACATGCAGTGATAGGTCTCTTTCTTTCTCTGATTACAAAGATTACAGAACATTCCCATTAGTTTAGTTTAGCTGTTACATCTGGTTCTTGAAAAAAAATGGCTTTAATTAGTGCAAAAACTGGCTGCATGTGGCATTAGCATGTTGCCTAATATGCCTTTTTAAAATTTGCATTTAAGTAAAGTACCAATAAAACAGGCTGAGGATGACAGAAGAGCTGTTTGTGGATAATTGGAAATTTTGACCTTAAATGAAACCATCAGAGTTATTACAGTTATAAAATATCAGTGTGTTCACCAAATATGACAGCAATTCATATAAATGCAAACAAAATATACAGGCTGATTTAAACAGTTTCCAAACTTTAATGAGATTCTGATAGTTTTTCAGTTTGCTTTGACAAACTCATGACTTTCCACAGATTCAATGAACCACAGCAGCCTTTTACTGAAGCTCTCAGGACAGAAGAAAAAAAACATCACAGAGAGACTATAAGAAACATGTCAAAAATAAAGATGTGTTTGGTTTTTTCATGCAACACACTAAAAACATGAGTCTATTACACCTGGCTGCTCTGCTCTCCTACATTAGCCTCAGGTAGCTAGCTTAGCACCGCGTCCACCGGTTTACCTGCAGCAGCTCCTGAGCGTTCGCCACCGCGATCTGGACCTTGACCTGCTCCATGATGGTTCCGGTGTCCATCTTACCGCCGGATCCTCCCGCTGAAAAGTCTGAACCGAACCCGTCCATGTTGTACCGGAGTCG
Organism: Stegastes partitus; assembly: GCF_000690725.1. NCBI lineage: Eukaryota > Metazoa > Chordata > Actinopteri > Pomacentridae > Stegastes > Stegastes partitus. The sequence goes on from NW_007579776.1 coordinate 77,690, forward strand.
TCACCGAACCTGCGTTTCTATGGAGCTTTTCTGAACACACGTGCTAACAGCAGCGGCTCAGCTAGCGTTAGCTTCAGATGCCCTTGACAGAAGCGGAAGGTTGGTACGTCGTTTCCGGTTCAGCGAGTAGGAATTATGGGAAATATAGTTTTTTGATGGGCGCAGACATACGCTGCATTTTAAAGTGAGACATAACTGTGAATTAACAAGAATCTCATTTTAAAAAATACTCAAAATATGCATATAGGAGGTTTCTTTACTTTTCTTTTAGTCTCTCGCACAGTAAGAAAAAAAAATGCACCCTATTTACAATACTATGAATTAAAATGGCAGGTATTTAGTGAATAAAAATTAAACGAGACCCTTTAAAGTTATCAATTTAATCGACGTAAATTGAACTGAAGAACAAGAAGGAATTATTTAACACCGAAACAAAAACATTGGGTTGATAGTAAAAACTAAAACTGAAATTTGTAAATAGAGCTGATAAAATTAGATTATTTTACATGTTAGTGATATATATGATATAAATAGTATGAAATAAAAAATATAAAAAACACAAACATTAAAAATATATATATATGAAAGGTTAATGATAGTGAAGACTGAACTTGTCAAGTTACCTAAAAGGTTTAATGGTGAATAAATAAAATGCAAATGAAACAGCTACACAAAAGCAGGAGTCAGCTACAGAAAATACATATACTCCTTTAATAGAATAAGAACAATATTTTGTTAAACTATTTTTTGGGATTTGTTAAATAGACAGCACACATCCTCCTCTAATACACTCAAAAACATCCACATGTGCACATGTTTGCCACACGGTGGAGATCTAGTCCACCGAATCAAACTCAGCTTCAACCTGAATCTCAAACAAAGACTCCAGCTTAGAATTTTTTAAAGATGTGCTGCCAACAAATATCTTTATGCACACATAGTTAGATTTAGAGGTATTTTAATCAACGTAGTTGCATAGAAAATCAGTCATCATTTATGTAACGGTTAAGTTATTTGATTATATTCAGTTTGTAAAACATTAACAGCATCCAGTGTGTGTTATTTAAGTTGAGTTATTCTCTTTGTTCATCACATTATTAACCGGTTTAATCCCCAGTTTGTCATCCTGAGCTGCTCCTGTGAATGAGAAGGTTTATCCATGCGCTTCTATAAATAGAAAACTAAGTTGTAATTCCAGTTAAGGCCAAACTTGTCAACTAACCCGATCAAAAGGCTAAATAAATAAAAACCCGTATTCAGACTGAAACTGCCTGAGGAGCAGGAGTCGCCCACAGAAATAGAAAGTCAGAGCATTGTTTGGTGCTGACGACTGAGGATGACCCCTTTAAAGACCCCTCGCCTTCTGTTTCAGACCCTCACCGAGGAGACCACCTGCTCTGGGCCAACAAACACTCTGTACAGTGAGTCTGCAGCAACAATGGAGTAACGGTTACTGTCATCCAAACAGACACTCCCCGGCTGGAGCGCTGCGACGCTGGGGGCACCGAGGAATAATCATGGGGGGTCTGATTAGTGGCGTGCCTGCCTGAGAGTAATTAATGAGCGGTTACACAACGCTGCTAACACACAAACATACAGTCCTCCGACCAGTTTGGCCTGCAGCCACGAGGCTCGACGTGAGAGGGGGGAGGGGAGGGTTAAAGTGCAGCAAAATGAATTAACCCTAGATTACAATCATGAGTTCATTAATCTAATCTGCTTAAATTCATAATCTCCTTTAGGCACACTTGTGTGTATGAAAGCATTTGGCCCAGTCGGCAACAAACAGAGGCGACAATGGCGACTGGGTGAGGAGTTAAATTTTAAGGTTATTGAGGAGTTTAAAACAACAACAGAAAAGGATATTTGGAGAGTTGAGATCGGAGCAGCACTCCAAATATGAAATGGAAACAATAGGTTTAAAACACAAACTGTCCTCCAGACCAACAGCTGACAAACAGCAGCAGGTTTTAATCTTCAAAAGCAGCTGCTGAGTGACAGCAAGAGGAAGAGAAACACAAGGAAACCTGAGAAGTGTGGCATCCAGCGTGGATCTCCCACTCAGCCAGCCTATTGTTTGACTAAAGACGATATTTAAAATGTAAAACATCTACAACGGCTTCTCCTCTGCTCACTTTTCCGCAAACTTGTCTAAGCATGACAAAACACAGCTGCAGCTAACAATGGCTTCATGCCCTTTAAATGCAAACCCAACAGACGGCTTGCACAACGCCAGAGCTGTGAAACTGGCACGCCTAAAATGAAATACAGACATTATTAATGTCATTAATAACACCTGCGGACATGTCGCAGCATGTTCCCACAGTGCACAGAGGAGAGACTTTGTTTTTGAATTTGCACCATATTTCATGACCTTCTATGAGAATTTGCAGATATTTGGGAATAGTCACAGAACTTTGCTTGCTTGGAAAGTTTATGGAGGATCCTTTAAGAGTTTAGCTCAGAGAAAATGTTGCTGGAAAAACCTCTGATAACTCAAAACAGGTTCCAGAGGCTTTGGTATTAAATTATAGGGCGCTTTGAACAATTTTGAGGACATTAATGCAAGTTGTCGAGGCTGTTTCTGCACATTAAGACAAGTTGAAACCGTTCTGCTGCCTAAATGTAAAAAAAAAAACAAGCCATCTACATCATTGTTTGATATTGTTCTTATGTTTGCAGGTAAATAATCCAGTATAGTAGTCTTACAAATAATAATAATAGCAATAAAGTCTATAAATTGAACCCCAAATCCCACAAAACAGTTATTAAAGGAACCATTTTAAACTCAACAGGTTCCTCTGCAGTGCTGCTGGTCTCTTCTACTTCCAACAGTGTACTTTAATGTTCTAACACTTTTACCTGTTACTCATAAATTCCCAGTAAACACACACACAGCTCACATTAGTTTCCATAACTTCTGCTGTGCGTCATGTTGTCAGCATTGCAGGCTGACTTGGCTGATTCGTAATTGAGCCAACTCTCGCTCCGATTGGCCGCCTGGAACGAAGGGACATTCTTGATAAATTCCTGTAAACCTCACGAGTATTTAAATCCTTCAGAAAATGTCAGGAATCCGGCTGCAGAAATAACCTCGTGGCCCTTAGACGGACTTAACCTGCAATCATATGATCATTAAGGCTGCGCCGCCCGGCAGAGGCAGAGTGGACGTGCCGATCAATACTACCGATTATCAGTGTTAATATTGGTAAACTGGTGTTAAAATCAAAAGAAAGAGCTGCCTCTGAGGGCACAGAGATCATGGATTTGGAGTATTTTAGCACATTTGGATGGTTGGAGTCACATTCTATGATTAAAAATGTACAAATAATGAATGTTTCATAGCCGATCGCAGGGTTTTAATCTCAGTGTGTTCAATTTTTACAACTTTTAGATGAATAAAATAATAATGAAACAAATGTTCTGACAGATTTTTATTCTGGGCGGCGCAGCTAAAGGCTTTGATGCAACATTTAGACCTTCATGCTGGGTTGTAAGATTTACAGACGTATTGGTTAACTGAATTTTTAAAAGAAGCTACGAGGAATCTGAATAATTCAGAGAACAGTTTGGAGAGATTTCTGGACTCATGACTTTATAAAACTCTACTACAGAGCAGATTTCTGGCTTAATATCTTGTTCAAAGCTCTGAATATGAAGGAATATGTTCTGTTGTATTGTCGCTGATAACATGAAGAAGAATCTCAGTTTGATTTTACTACATATTTGGAACAAAATTCCAAAGAAATCAGAGTTTTATTTGCATTTTGCAGCTTCCTTTTATCCAGCTCAGTTTGGTGATTGTTCGTTAATCATATTTGTTGCTAAATTGGGGTTGTTTTGCAGAAGCGGCACATAATGGTTCTAAAAATGGTTCCTTCTAGTTCTTCAAAACACTATTGGAGGATGGGTCTTCTCATATTGTATGTGTTTATTCAAAGTGCTGAAGGTTCTTCGTTTTATTATTTGGTTTGGCTGCAACTAGTGATTATTGTCATTACTGATGAATCATTTGGTCGATAAAACACAAGAAATCTGTGAGAAATGTCCATCACAGGTTCCAGAATCCCATGGCAGCACCTGTTCTGTCTGATTAAGAGTCCAGAACCTAAAATATGAAACATGTTCTAATAGAAGGGACCCAGAAATGCTGCAAATTCTTACATTTGACTTTTTGGCTTTAAAATGACTTAATATCAAGTCCTGTTATCAAAACACAACCAGGCGTGTCCACAAAGAACTGCCTCAAAAATGGTTCCTTGAAGAACACATTGTTGCCAAAGTTCTTAGTAGCGCCATCGACAACGCCTAAAGGAACCACGTTTGGTGTTCTATAAAGAACTTCTTGCTAAAATGTTCCTTGTGGAACTGAAAGTAACGTCACCGTGAAGAACCAGTTTTGGTTCCTGCCTTTGTTTTTCTGAGTGTCTGATGCAGGACGTTCAACAGTAGACGATCCACATCATTAGTACATGAACTGTTAAGGTTTATTCTTAGAATTGAATGCAATTAATTCATCTATACTGTCGGTGAGTAATGTTGCTGATCTATGATTGGTAAATGTCCACATCCCTCATCCAGCATCCATTCATCATGGTTGGGAAGATTGATAAAGACATTCATCTATCTATCTATCTATCTATCTATCTATCTATAGATGTACATCAATGGATATTTAGATGGATGAACCGATGGATGGAGTATTTCTTACACTTTTCTTACAGGTTCTGGATCCAAATGCCAAAATATATAGACTATATGAATATTAGTCTACAAGGCAGGCAGCACACATGATAATCAAAAACACATTCAGGAGCCACAAAAGGTGATGAAGCTCAGTTTGAGCTATGGATGACTCAATAGTGCTGAGTCACAGCATCAACTTGTGTTTCATTTACCCATGTTTACCCTTCATATCTTAACCCTAAACTAGTATTAAACCCAATATTGGTGCTAAAATGGATCATCTCTGTCCCGTGTTTTGTGTCCCAGTGAGTTCTGGTGTGTTCCCTCCTTTATGTTCCCATTTGTTTTTTTTATAAAGTCCACTCTCTGTTAGGAGTTACATGAATAAACCTGCATTTCAGGTGGATTCAGGTTCTTCTTCTGTGCGTAAATTCAGAGGACCGAGCGGAACTGAAACAGTGACAGGTGTGTGAGTGTGTGTGTGTGTGTGTGTGTGGGTGGGTGGGTGGATGATTTATGCTGCAAATTTTCTGACAATAATCGCGAACATTGACCCTCGAGCTGGACGCAGAATAAAGAGCCGCTGCGGCCTGTGATTGGCCGGCGGCGGCAGGAGGAGGCGGAGCCTGGCGGCCGGAGCGCAGCCTGGGCTCTTCCTCTGCGCTCTGCTCGCTGCTCTCCGCAGGCTGCGTGGCTCCGCGACGACGCGCCGCAACTTTAACTTTAAACTCTGGGTTTTTATAAACGCACCGGGTTTTTTTTTTTCTTTGTCCCACACCGATGGATCAACCGTTTCCCGGCAGCTCAGGACGTGATTCAGGTGTAAAGTCGGACTGCGGATTCGTATAAATTTGTGCCACGACTTCAAAGAAATCGACGGCGGAACAAGTTGTAACCGAGATAAAGGAATCCGGAGCGAGGTAAGAACCCGACGCGTAAAGTCTGGCTGGCTGGTTCTGTTGGGCTCGGTTGCAGCTCGTGGGCTTTGGGTGAAGCTGTGGATGTTTGCAGGCTGCTGCTGCTAACTTGGGAGGAAAGTTGAGCGCATGCTGAAGTGCTGACCAGAGTTTCACATTTACTGCACAAAACGAATTGGATTTCACGCTGCGTCCCTCCGCGGAAACCCAGCGTCCCCCTCCAGCGGATTTAAATTTATCTGCTGGGGAACAAAAAGAGGCTGTTTGGGCCAGAAAGTGACCGTCTGCCTTATTTTACCTGCTCGGCGGCGGTTTAAAACGCTTTAAAGGAGCAGTTCGGCTCGTTTAGTGAAGCTTTTCTTTAAACAAAAAGTGACTTCAGCTTCTGGTTTAAGACTAAAATGTTATTAATGCAGCAAAATGGGGGGTTATTCAAACATTATAGCTCTCTGGATGATTTTAAAACTGATAATTTCCTTTATTTAATGTGTGAAACTCATCTGTAAGTCACGTTATTTAGAGTTTAAACAAAGATATTAGACGAACCAAACACATTTTCTAACAACACTATGATATTCTTTATAATATAGGGCTGCTATTATTGTCTGGATTCATTGTTTTGTCTATAAAATGTCAGAAAATGATCAAACAGTGTCTCTGTTTTGTCCAAAACCCAAACATATTCAGTTTACCGCCACAGAGGAGAAAAGAAACTAGAACATATTTGCCTTTTAAGAAGCTGGAATCAAAGCATTTTGACTTTTTTCTTCTTATAAAATGACTCAAACCAATTAATAGATAATCAAAGTAGGCTGTGGTTGTATAATTTGTCAATAAGAAGCTGGTCTGAGGTTGATCGATACCAAAGACGGAGGAGATCAACCTCTGAAACAGACCAACAACAATGTTCTGAGTGTGAGGGGATGTAGATTTTTCTCTCTGTGATACTAAAGAAGTGTCTCAGTTGCTTTTCACTACACATTTTGATCAGACTTGTAGAAAATCTGACTGTTTTTACTCTGTTTTCTTTCCCTTTATGCCTCAGATGTAAATATGAAGCCTGATAAACACTTTAAACTGCAAATATTCCTTCAACCAGGATTATTCTGTCAAAGTTTCACAAAGCCAATCTTTTGCTGTCACCTGAGACGTACAGTTCAGTTTATTTCCATGTTTAATCCACATAAAAGCTGCTGCAGAAGACCAGAAACTGATCATCGGGCAGAATGTATTGATTTTGTGTACAGTCTTTGTTAACCCGCCGCATCACCCCATAACCAGCTGGATGTTTTTCACTAATGTCCCGTTCTTACATAATCATATTTGCTAAATTTTGATTGCAGACTTCTGCTAATCACATTACGCCGTGTCCTCCCACTCAGCGCAGCACTTTCAAGCCTGTCCAAACCCACTAGAGAAGATCAAAAGAAAGATTGGGCGGTTACATAATTCCATCCTTAAGGAGCTGGTCTGAGGTGTCACATCTTATGTGGGCTTGAAAGCTTCGCCGTTGGCACCATCTTGTAGCCGAGCAGCAGAGCGAGCTGGCAGCAATCGGAGTGACTCACGGCCCTGACATGTTTGTATGGGTGTAGAGATGTGAGGCAGGAAAACACGGCCAGGTGATCTCCTGAACCCGACATCTAGTTACAGAAGCTTGGCCTGAGAGCCGGCTAACGCGGCGGATTCGCTCTCACAGGTTTGATTTCATGGGTTTTACAGTGTGAATCTCTGCGGCACACAGTGTTCACATGCTGCTTATCTGATCTCCTTTCATCTCGCGAAAGTCTGAAGTTCATTTCCGTTTTAAACCAGCTCACTGATATGAGACTTCTGGGCAGCCCATTCATCAGCTGCTGGCATGGGTTTTTATTCAATCATAAAATGGGAGGAGTGTTTACGGTCATGCTCGTATCAAAGGAACCGAATGTCCGTCCTCGCTGTTATAAAAACACCGTCGTAAAATCAGCTTGTGTTGATTTGTTTTCTTTCCTCTTTGTTCCTGCTCCAGGTCGAAGCCAAGATGTCCGTCAGCAACCACGAAAACAGGAAGTCTCGCTCCAGTTCCGGCTCCATGAACATCCAGCTCTTCCACAAGACGTCGCACGCCGACAGCCTGCTGACGCAACTCAACCTGCTGCGCAAGCGGAAGGTGTTCACGGACGTGGTGCTGAAGGCCGGCAACCGCTCCTTCCCTTGCCACCGCGCCGTCCTCGCCTCCTGCAGCCGCTACTTCGAGGCCATGTTCAGCGGCGGCCTCAGGGAGAGCCGGGACGCCGACGTCAACTTCCACGACTCCCTCCACCCCGAGGTGCTGGAGCTGCTGCTGGACTACGCCTACTCGGCCAGGGTCATCATCAACGAGGAGAACGCCGAGTCGCTGCTGGAGGCCGGAGACATGCTTCAGTTCCACGACATCAGGGACGCGGCGGCCGAGTTTCTAGAAAAGAACCTGCACCAGTCGAACTGTCTGGGCATGATGCTGCTGTCAGACGCCCACCAGTGCCAGAGACTGTACGAGCTGTCGTGGAGGATGTGCCTCGCCAACTTCGCCACCCTCTTCAGGACGGAGGACTTCCTCAGCCTGCCCAGAGACAAAGTCCAGGAGCTGATCCTGAGCGAGGAGCTGGAGGTGGAGGACGAGAGCCTGGTGTACGAGGCCGTCATCGACTGGGTGAAGGCGGACATGGAGCGGCGGCACGGCGAGCTGCCCGAGCTGCTGCGCTGCGTCCGCCTGGCGCTGCTGCCCGAGTCCTACCTGCTGAAGAACGTCGCCTCCGAGGAGCTGGTGATGTGCCACAAGGTGGGCCGGGAGATCGTGGAGGACGCCGTGCGGTGCAAGATGAGGATCCTGCAGAACGACGGGATCGTCACGGGGTTCTGCGCTCGGCCCAGAAAAGTCAGCCAGGCCCTGCTGCTGCTGGGAGGACAGACGTTCATGTGCGATAAAGTCTACATGATCGACAACAAGACCAAGGAGATCACACCGAAGACGGACATCCCCAGCCCCAGGAAGGAGTGCAGCGCCTGTGCTATCGGCTGCAAGGTAAGTGTGTGGAATCTGCATATTTAAATACTCAAAGTCAGGGTTTTTATATCTGTGTTTTGCAGTGATGGATGAATCTGTGCTAAGATGCTTCTACGTATAGAGCTGATATTTTCCACATTCAGAGGAATTTGTTCAATGTCTGAATTTCTATGCATGGAAGAGTTTGTACAATATCAACATTTTGAATTTTTTTTACTGAAGTCACTCTATTTTTTTTGCTTTTTCCTTGTTATTGCTACAGCAGTGACAGTTTCCCTTCTGTGGGATCCTCACAGATTCATCGTATCTTCTGTGATGCATCTTCTTAAATGTCTTGAGGATGTTCTCTCACTCTGCTTTCTCTCCTTGCGTCGCAGGTTTACGTCACTGGAGGCCGTGGCTCTGAGAACGGCGCCTCCAAAGACGTCTGGGTCTACGACACGCTACACGACGAGTGGTCCAAAGCGGCGCCCATGTTGGTGGCCCGGTTCGGCCACGGTTCTGCAGAGCTCGACCACATGCTGTACGTGGTCGGTGGACACACTTCGCTCGCCGGATCCTTCCCCGCCTCTCCGTCCGTGTCGCTCAAACAGGTGGAACAGTACGACCCTCAGACCAACAAATGGACGCTGGTGGCGCCACTCCGCGAAGGCGTGAGCAACGCCGCCGTCGTCGGCGCCAAAAACAAACTGTTTGCCTTCGGGGGCACCAGCGTGAACAGAGACAAATACCCCAAAGTGCAGTGCTTCGACCCCTGCCAGAACCGCTGGTCGGTGCCGGCTGCTTGTCCGCAGCTGTGGCGCTACACGGCGGCGGCCGTCGTCGGAAACCACGTGGTCGTGATCGGAGGCGATACGGAATTCTCGGCCAGCTCGGCATACCGGTTCAACAGCGAGACGTACCAGTGGTCCAAGTTTGGCGACGTGACGGCCAAACGCATCAGCTGTCACGCGGTGGCGTCGGGAAACAGACTCTACGTGGTCGGAGGCTACTTCGGGGCTCAGCGGTGTAAAACTCTGGACTGCTACGACCCGTCGTCGGACTCCTGGGACAGCGTGACCAGCGTGCCCTACTCGCTCATTCCCACTGCCTTCGTCAGCACATGGAAGTACCTCTCGGCGTAGAGACGCTGCGGTTTCTCGGTGAGTAATTGCAGCTTCCCTAAACTGACACAAACAAACAAGATGTCAGTTATGTGTGCTATTCATAGCGCGCCTCTATATTGTCAGATAATTCATGGGAACTGGCTTTGAAGAACCAAGAATATCTCAGATTAGATCAGAACATGCTGTTACACAATCACCGGGCCCAGGTGGAGGCCTCTGCGAACCGGTGGAAGCCAGTTTGAAGTGTTTTCAGGGTTGCCAGTGGCTACAGTGGTTACACATTATCTAGCTGCAGTGACGGCTGGGTGTTGGATAAACACGGTGGAGTCCTGGTTTAGAGAGCAGCAGGAATGTCAGCGGCGCTCATAATTACAGAGCGAGCTGAAGAGCTGCGCCGGTGACAGCAGCGAGGTGGAGAGGCGGCGATCAGGTCTGAGCTTGTGGAGCCAGAAAAAAGGGGCTCTGCAGGGCCGACGCCGGCAGCGAACCGGCCCGCTGATGCGAGTCAGGACCTTTAAAGCAGCTGTAGGTTATAAAAGGAGATGTGACACATAAGCTGCACTTCAGATAAGATCAGGAACAAACTTTTTACTGGCTCAACCTTTCACATGATTGGAAAAAAAAGACGCCATTTCCTCCCGAATACAAGCCTGCACAGTTTTCTCAGTCAGATTAGTCAGAGCTTTACATGGTTAAAAAAAAGAAAAGGGGGCGAATGAGGAAGGATCCATCTTGAGGGTATGAAAATAAGATTGAGTGAGATGTAACACCCCAAAGCCAGGCTGCCTGTAGGACAGACAGGTGGCAGCTTCATGTAAGACAAGAGATGATAAGGAGGCTGGTGGCTGAAACGAGAAGCGGAAATTCGGTGATATTTTGAGCCGTGCAGGTTGTTTTTACATGTGTCCCGTGGTGGAGGAGCTAGTTTTAGATTTCATGACGCGAGGCCCGTCCTGTGATCTCGTTTTAGCGCCGATGCGATCAATGGTGAATAATTCGACGCTACTGCAGTAGATTTATAAGACTGCTGTATCATTTTATTGTTGGTTTTTGTGGTTTTTATCTTTATTGCAGTAATGAAACTTTAAAGAAAAATCAAGATGGGGTTTTATTACAGCGAGCTTTCACAAGGGTTGGTTTTAAAGCAGAATTTAGTGCTCTGGGATCAGTGGTTTAATGTGGCTCGCTCGCATTAAAGCCGTAGACTGTATGTACAGATGGATGAACCCTCTTTGACGTCACCCGTAGGTCTTCCTGAAAGGTACTTTTGAAGCTCAGTGCGTTGTGAGCAGTGTGTAATTCCTCTCTGACCAACGTGTCCCTTAACGATTCTCTCAATACAATTTTAAATTCAACCTCTGTCCAGTTGTCATGAATGGAGAAGGTCGCTATAGAAACCAAAACTGTTCCTCGTACCGGGCTGTAAACATGTTTATTTCTGCTGTAAAGTTGGACGTTTCAACATACGGGTCTACAGGGATAGACTTGCGTTTGGAGCCTCAAGTGGCCATTTGAGGAACTGCAGTTTTTGTCACTTCTGCATTGTCTTTCATGTACAATAATCCTGATTTTATTACTTGTTAAAGACAGCAACTTGACAGCTTTTATTGAAGTATAGCTCAGCTGTATTTTCATAAAGTTTAAAGCTACGATCAAAGCATAAGAACACTTACACAATACGGGACTAGCCTTAGCTGCTCTGTGCTACAAATATCCTCCATGTTTGCACTTTATCCGGTTTGACAGAAACTTTGATTTCTTTTGAAGCTGCACTACTAACTTGAATAACAATCCCTCTTTTTTTAATCTATTCATCATGTTGGAGTTTCAAGTTTACCAGCATAAAGCTTGTCAAAGTAAAAAGAACTGACATGAAATCAGCCGTTTTGCTTTTTTTGAGGAAAAATGAATCCTTTAGTTTAATCTATTGGTTGATAAAATAGTCAACAGATGAGTTGATCGCTTCTAGTGGGAGCTCTGTTCATGTCTAGATGTTCAGTTGGACACTGCAGCCTGTTAGCTTAGCTTAGCTTAGCATAACAGAAAGACTGCAAACAGGAAGTACTCCTCATTTGCATGGATGAAATGAGTCCACGTATTGCTACGCTAGCTGTTTCCATGTTTGCTGCTCGGCTCTCTCTCTCTCTAAATATACGCAAAATGTCCAAGTTGTTTTAAGCTGGACTCGACCAATATATCTCTGTTTTCCATAACTTTAGCCAGAGATGATCACAAATACAACTCGCAGATACGCTCTGAACTCTTCTGTACTGGGGGAAGATCTGGCAAGCGACGAGCCGGAGGGAAAACATGATGATAGGATGGAAACATCTGTGGTTTGCATCCATTTCAGCGCCTCCGAACAGTCGAGTTTCAGTTTATAGTAGGAAGGAAAATTCCGTCCCTCTGCTATTGATGCTGTAAAGTGACAGATTCAGATGCAGTTGGGGTAAATCCTGCCCCTCCATGCTGCCAAACAACTGCCCCCTTTTTTTAGAGGAAAGGCGACTCCAGACGGGCTCCTTTTTCACAAGTCTGAAAAAGCGAAGCCGAGCGGAAGAAAGTGAGAAGCGGAGGGCTCATGTGTGACTTGTGTCTACAGTAAACAGCTGGAGATGATGGAGCTGGGGGCTCGGCATTATGGGGCTGCCGGTGTGGGCCGCCGTCGCCATGGCAGCGAGGGCCGTTTCTGTTGCCAGGACGGAGACAGACGGGCGGACTGCGAAAAGATCAAGGCGCCGCATCCCGGCGAAGGCTCTTGGTTACGATAGCCGCCGTCCCGCTGCCTTTATGTTCAATTACAGCGAGGATGGAAAAAGCTCCGATTTCCAGCTTGTTAAGCAGACTTCCTGCCCCGACGCTGGTCGACTCGAGACGGGGGAGAAGCAAATATGTTGATGCACACACACACACACACACACAGAGGTGGAGATAAAGTGGAAAGCAAGTACCAGCAGCAGCAGCAGAAGCAAAGCTATATTTTGCAGCTCTTGGCAGCCGCGACTAACGCCTGCCTAAAAATACATCGAGGCTCCTGAGGCTGTCAACTTACAGCTGGGGTTAGAGAAGAAAAATACTTGTGTGTAAAGTGTGTGTGTGTGTTTTTAGTTTTCTCTTTGCTGCTGAAAACCACCAGTCAGCTGTTCAAGTATTCACTAGTAGTATTGTGAGTTTTTACGGTTGCCGTAAAACCGCGACTCTGACACACGCAGTCCTTTTAAAAACCGTCCTGTCTCTATTTCGGGAGGAATGAAGGTGTTGCCCCGCGTTCCCATTAGTAAAGATTGAAGTTTTCCCCGGTTCGGTCCTGTACGGTTCTGTTGCGTCGGATCGCCGCTCTTTCTGTCGCCGCCTACCGTTGCATTTCCACCAGATGTGACTGACCGCAGACTCGAAGGGGCCGAGGCCAGAACCCGCCGCCGATGGAAAAGCATTTGTAAATATTTGTCACGGTCCAGACGAGAGTAAAGATCTTTTAAACGTTCTCGAACATGCAGAACTAAGCAGATTCTGTTATTTGGTTTTGTACATTTTGGAGATGGCGAAGTGTGTCGACTGCAGGCCGACACCATGAAACCGGAGATCCCTGCAAAAGTTGAGCCCGGTCTGTGTGTGTCCCCCCTCTTCAAACCGCTGAACTGTAACAACCCTGAAATGCCAGTTATCCGCCTTCCATCCCTCCAGCTCCTGTGAGGGGCGGCTCTTGTGTGATCGGCTACACCTGGAGGGGTCAGGGGGCCACGCCGGGGCTCCTCGGCGGGCTCGCTGCATCCCCAGACAGCTGCTGTAAAATGAAAAAGGTCACGGTGGGATCAGGGAGGAGGAGAGCGCAGGCCCCAGTCACTCAATACTAATGTTTTATTAATGCCTCGCTGTGAGGGCCACCAGGAACACAAGCTGAAAGGGGCTTTTATTGGGGCATCTGTGTACAACAACGCCTCCCCTCCCTCCTCCTCCTCCCGCGGCTCAGACTCACGGTTAGCGTTAGCACGTGCACGCACACTTCGTCTCCGCTCCCTTGAGTAATCAATCTGCCACATTACAGCCCTCAGCACGGCCGCTCGCATTTGCATAAACCTAATAGAGTTTTTATTGGTCTTTTCTGCGTGCTGAGAGCAACAAAAAGGAAAAGGGAAAGACGATGCCTAAAACGGCTGAATAATCACCCAGACTAATTTGATTACAGCCTTAAAAAAGAGACGAGCTGTCATACAGTTCCAGGGGCCTCTTCAGAGAGCCAGCTGGGGTTGGACGGAGCATGTACGCCGGGTAATTAATCTGAATTACGTAATATTTGCTGAAGCAGCTCTGGAGTGGCCCTTATTCAGTCATAGGTGCTCTTTGTTCCTGGAAGTCTCTGCGAGGACTCATCAAGACGGGCCTCATTATACTTTTTAGAGCCGCGCCGAGACGCCACCGGCTCTGAGCTCATCCCCGAGATCCTTTATGCGCCCCGCTGGAAACAATGCAAACTCATGTAAATGAAGTGACTGTGATTCATACGTTGGTCAATACAGTGGAATCCTAGGTGGTCATTAGCAAGCACGACGCGAGCGCCTCGTCGCTCACGAGGGACGGATAAAGAAAGAGGACTCGGCTTCGGTTCGGGGTCATCTTGGCTAATTGGGCTCCGAGAAGACGCAGATGTGATCCAAGGTGCAAAAACAACCGAAGCTCCTTTCAGACGGCGACCGAACATGTCGTGAATGGACCCCCTGCGGTTTTCTGGAAAAGTTGCAAACTTGCGAACGGAGCGACGTTTAGGATTCAGCACGGCACAAGTCTGAACCGGTCACAGTGAGGGGAAGAGGAAAGTTTCCAGCAGCAAAATATCCAGCGAAAAAAAAACATCACAGAGAAAACAAATGAGACAGTTTGCTGCCAAAAGCACAATTTCTGAAATGACATGCTCATAAAAACAACACTTTAGACACTTAGATTAATGATAGTCACCACGAATGAGTGCAGCTTGTTTGTTTTCCTACAAGATGTTAACTTGAGCTGATTGTAGGAGTTCTTCCTCTGCAGGAGGGATATGAGCATCTCCAGAGCAGGAGAGCTGCACCAGAGCAACATCAGTAATTACTTCTAAATTGTAAATTAATCACAGAGATGGAGACTGAACTTTAGTCCACATCCGACAGTTCAACACAGAGTCACGATTTAATTTGTTGCTTCCGGCTGTTTGTAGGAGTTTTTCCTCACAGTTTAATAAAAACCTGCAGCATCAGACGGCAGTTGGATGAATACGAGTGTCTCCAAAGTGAGGAAGTTGTGCAAATTTTGTTATTTTCTTAATAATCATAAAGGATCCCTGATATGGAGAAAGGATCTGTACAGTCCAGTCTTGCGTGAACACCTGTGCCGCTGTGGGTTTGTCACATTTAAAGTGACTTATTCACTTCAACAGACTGATAAAGCAGCGTCTGAAAAGGTCTTTAAAGAAGAAGAGTGATGAGATGCAGGCGTTTAATAAATGTGACGTAAGACGTGTTAGAGTACCCAATAACTTTAGACTCTCAGAGAACCTTGAAGTTTGTTTATTGTCTTCTCGTGTCCAACTCGAGTCAAACCTCCGAGTGCCAGATCTAATCTCTTCATATAGCCGCGGCCCATCTGTTTGCTCTGCTGGAGCGCTCAGCGCGTCGCTACTCCTGCAGCGAGCCTCTCACAGAGGGCGCCCGGCTAATTCCTGGGTTACCGTTATGAGGTGAAGGTGAATTTACTTCCTTTTTTTTTTTTCTTTTTTGCGCAGCGATTTGCATTTTAACACAGAGCTTGAATGCAAATCAGGATGACAAATAATTCTGGCCGGATGTGTGGGTGAGAGGTGTAGCCGACGGAGCCCGGCGTAGCGTGTAATTGACCTTGACATGACAGGTAATAATGAAGGCACTGCCAGAGCACATTCCCGGTGACAGCGGCTCCCTTGTTGTGGCTGACGGAGCTGGAGTTTGATGGTGGGAGACGGGGAGGGTGCTGTTTGACGGATGCACCGGTGGTGACAGCGCGCCGCCTCAGTGGGTCTCTGTGGAATATACTTTCACAACACAGTCTGACTTTTTGTCCTCCACTGGGGAAAGTCAGATGCTGGTTTTTTTTTTTTGCCCACTTCAGGTCGTGTTTTTGGCAGGACAATGCTGCGTATAAAAGCCCGCTCTCACTGCTTATGAAACGGTGATTTAATGCCACAGTTTGAGCACACTGAAGGCTCTTCATCATGTGCACTTGAGAGAGATTAGAGCAGCAGAACTCCCCGTGCTGGCAGTGACCCATGCACATGTCCACACAGGGCGAGAGCGCAGTGGAAACTTACCATCAGGCCTGCAGTTACATGTGATACGACCAGTTGCCGCCACTGTTGCTCTCCTCGGGCTTTGATCAGGTGTTTTCGCTTTGCCATCGGAGCGCTTGGCAGCAGGACTAAACGTTAAACGGTGACAAATTGGAGTGATTGTTAAAGCAACAATGAGCTGACAGGAAAACAAAAACAACACTGAGCAGAAAGGTACGCTGGCAGCGGGACTGGATCTGCCAGTCAACGCTCAGGCTGCGTTCCAGATCGCACACTCTGTCTTTCAGCAGCTGCACTTACACAGGACGTACTGTTTCGTGCGGTGTACAAACAGCCAGGACGGGCTGCCGGGTCGTAATCATGCGCCTTAAACTTTGAGCGTTGCGGTGTGAAATGAGCTGTCATGTGTCTCTGCCTGTTTATACTCGTGCAGGACACCTTGACATGCGTGACGTAACCGAAAAGCTGCAGAATTCTGCTGCATGTAGAAGGACATCCGGGTGATACTGGGACGAACCCTGAGTGGTGAGATGACCGTGTGGTTCTGCAGCATTTGGACGAGCCCGGGATGTTCCCCGTCCAGATTAAAAGCTGAGCCTTTCTACACACTTTCTGGCTGTTTACAGTAACTCGATCACTTCGTCAGAGAGAACACTGAACATACGTCACACCCCGGTCGCCCTCAGGAACACTTTCCTCAAGGAGACGACTTGGCAAGTAACGCTTACGAAACAACAGTTAACTTCAGGCAACAGGCTGGTTTTACTGGTGACTGGAATCAGCACAAACACCAGAAACTCTCCACAACATGTTTATCTTTCCCATGTGTGGACGTTCAGGTGATCCAGTGTTATCATTTCAGCATCAGGTTTTTTTTAAAAAGGGGTTTATGTAATGTTATTTAAAGGACACAGAGTTTGTTGACCTGCAGGCTTTCTGTGTGCACAGAAAAATGAATGAAAAACTAGGAGAGGAACAGCGAAAAGAGAGATTTGACTGCAGAAGTAAACACAAGAAAGGCAACAAAACTAATTTATTTAATCATTTAATCACCGCCAAAGATCTGAAGGACGAATGCAAAGCCAGATCTGATTAGAAAAGATGTTTTGTTTTCGATCTACTTCCCTGCAGAATCTTCCCAGTCATTCTAATATGATTAACGTTTTCCAGATAAAGTTATTCCAGTCATCTGGTGTAAATTCACTTTATTTTATTTCCTGCAATGAATTTTGCAAAAAAAAAACAAAGCATCACAGTGTTTTATCAAGTATTTTGCACACGTACATTTCCAATAATCTCTCACGATATTTGGTGAAATCAACAGACTTTTGACTATTAGTGTTGGCAGCTTTCTTCAACAAAAACAACTTTAAAGAACCTTCAAGTATTCTTTAAATAATTTCGACGGCGCCCAAAGCTTTCGAGGCACCGAGAGAAACCCCTGTGATCTGCAGTATTTGTTCTGTAGCTGTTGCTCGGAGGTGGATCGTCTAACCTTTGCACAGAGCCGGGCTGCCGGCTTTTGTTGTTTCTAGTCTTTGTGCGGACTGTAGATTCCTGTTTAACACAGAATTATGCTAATCTTGTCATTTCAGTCTCGGAAAGACGGCGAGTAAACCAATTTCCCAAAATGTCAACAGTTATTGTACTTCTGAAAAGTAGGTATTAAGAAGGAAAAAAGCTGAAACGCTCTGAGGCTGAAACTCGACTCAGATAAAGATAAACAGGCGGGTTTGTGCCTCGAGGTGATTCAGGAGATGTGCGACATTTTCTATGATGCAAAACAAACTCTAATCAACAGTAATTCTTCAGCGTACAAGCAGAAAGTATTTTCTAATCTTAACCCTGTTTGTAGCCTCTTGCTGCCTCCCTCGCGTTGAGTCTTACTGCTACGCTTCAGGCAAAGTATTCACAACAGTCACGGATGCGTTCGGATCAGCGGAGGCTTCAGCAGGAATCAGTCGGCTTTGTCGGCCGTGGAAATGGGAGCTCATTAGGTTATCCAAACAAACCCCGGCAGAGCCTGGATGTTAACGCTGCTCCTGCTGGAGAGGAGCCGAGTTAAAAACATGTAAATCAAGACGTGAACGTCCACGTGTCCTCCACTTAGAAACACATCCAGTGGAGCGTTCCTATAGAACAGCAGGAGAGGAAAATGAGCCATCTGAGGACGCAGGGAGCCAGAAATGAGAGATTCCAAAGAAGGCATCAGCATGTTTGAAGTCAAAAATTGGTGCTTGCAGATGCAGGAATTTGAAAATTGAACCATAAGAAGGCCTCATGCTGCGTGAATTATATCCGGATAAAGAGGATGAGCAGATGCTTTTGGAATATGTGTTTTATCTGAGTCCAGAGAAGCTTATTTTCGCGGCGGGGTCCTCTCTGCGGATTTTTTTTTTTTTATTACCTAGCAACATAAATGACTGGAGCAGCTTAATCCCACATGCCAGGAGGACTCTGGTGAAATAATGCCCTGTTCTGAGGCGTTATTAATGCTGTGTGGGTAAGCCTGATAAAATGGCACCGTGATAAGCCGACGTGTAGCCCGCAGGACCCGAGAACGTCTCCGGTCATGTGTCAGGGATTCGCAGAGTCCTTGTGCAGCAGATTTCACAGGACCTGAGCATTAATCTTCTTCTGTCTCTTTCCCCAGATGAGCGAGGTGGAAGAGGAGGAGGAGGAGGACAGGGTTTTAAGTTTTCCCCTCGTGGCTCCAGACTTTCAGCTTCAGAGTCGGTGGAAACAGAGACTCTGGAGGTCCGCGGCCTCCCTCCAACCTTTAATTCCTGCGTGACTTTCCCACGTCGCCCCTCGGACTCGTTGCCATGCGGACAAGCGGGGGATTCATCAGACGTGTGGACACAAACCCGCCACCTCCGGAGGGGCAAATAAGCTACTGTGACTGCATCAACCCGCCATCATCTCACCGGGCCGCGCCGATTGTGGCTTCTGTCGGGCGTTCACTCAGGTGTAATTTATTTGGACTGCTGATGGACTGAATTAGACCTTTTGCCGTGCCGGCTGCGTTGGAGAAGGAGGGAAGAGGACGTTCGGGGCGGGGGAAGCGTATGATTTCGTGCTCAGACACAATCTTCCTGTCTGTATTTTTAGGCTCTGGATTTTGGGCTTCCCTCAATTTTGGTGAGCTAAATTTGTATCTTCCTCCTCGACTCAAAATACAAGCTGAAGAACGAATGAAGGCTGAAGGAGACACTTTTCTAACTTTGTGTTGTTGTTTTTTTCGTGTGCGTCTCAGGGTTATGTGTATATTTTTTTTGTTGCCTGTGTTCGTTCAAAGAAGGGTTACATCTCTGTCTCTAAAAATGTTTTTTGTGAATGTACTTCTTATTTGTTTTACAAAACTCTTTCGTGTTTAGAAGATTTATATGATGATGCGTCACAGCAGAGGTCATGTTAAAAAACTTAAATATTGCCAAAACCTGAATAGCTAACCTTAGCGTTACTATGGATTTAAATAACAAAAGCTAAGCGTGTCCTACGTAGTTAGCGTCGTAGCTGTAATGTTTTTATTTTTGAATATCTTTATTAATGTGTGTATAGTTTGTATATTTGCTTTGTAATTAATTTGTAGAAGCCTTTGATTTGCACAATTTGTACAAAGAAAATGTCTTAATGGTCTTAATTTTGTATCTTCGTCTTAACCCGGCCCGGGTAGTGTGAATAATCGAAGCCTTTTTTGTAGCAAACTATCAAGTCGCTTCTCTTTCGACAGTCTTCATTTGGTCTCGGTCGGATACGCCGACACACTCTTACTGATACGCAGTCTGTTACTTCTTGCTGTGCTGCTCCTAACTGGTCAATAAACGTCATCTTCTCGAGCAAAGCCTTGTTTGTTCTGGTGCTTCATAGGAAAGGAGTGGAGCTCAGCCGCCGTGTCATTAAAACAGCCGTATAATCACACAGGTACTCTTCACATGCTTCACATAGTTTCCAAACGCATGTTAGGAGTGGTTTTGGTATTTACCAGAAGCAAACGTCTCCTTCCTGTCGTCTGTGAGCTCTGAACGTTCGCTGGATTAGAAGTTCATACTCTGGCTTGTTATAGAGCAATCACACATTTACCCCCTTTGAAGAGTTAAATTTAAATATCTTAACACTGTTTAATCATTATTGTTTTATTTTGGCTTTATGACGAAGGGAAAAAAAGATTTCTCCACAGTAATGACAATTAAATGAGGACATGAAGTTTTGCAATATACTTTAACATTGCATAAGTTTTTCAGCTCTTTTAAAGCAACTTACCTAATTCAATTGGTGCTAAAAGTCCCACAATTAGTGAAATGGATCATCTGAGGTCAGTGAATGAGTCTCAGTGATTGTATCTGTATGTGGAAGGTCCAGTCAGTGGTGGGTCAGTACTGCTGGATGGAGCTACACCATGAAGACTAAAGAACACTCCAAGAAAAGGTTGTTGA
>NW_007579776.1:99117-100706 GCF_000690725.1 Stegastes partitus
TCTGCAGGAGAACTGAGACTTTGAACAGTATTTGTTTTCCAGACAGACAATGACTCAAAGCAAACAGCCAAAGCTAAACAGGAATGGATGTCCCTCCACAGCTCTCACCCTGCAGTAGATGTTTATGTGAGAACATAGTTCAGGCTGGATTCTGGGAGGGGAAGAAGTGCGGTTGGCACATTTGCATATAGCAGCAGGGAGGGGAACCAGAGAGGAATGTACCAACACTCTGGTTAGGGAGGTTCTGAATGTGCTGCCTGCAGGCTGCAAGTTAGAAAATGTTTGTGATGAAACACCTGAGCTATTTCTGCTGCCATGCTTCAACCAACCACCTACACTTTGAAGTCAGACATCAGGGCTTCTGGGTACGCTGGAAAAAGTCAAAGTTTTTAAACTAATATTCAAAACAATCTGCTGTTATTTTACAGATTTTCCCTGTTTTGATAAATTACAGAAAATATACATTAACTTACACAATATACATCAAAAAACTGTCGAAAACTGTAAATAATGTCAACATCAAAATCTTTTTAAAGTTTTTTTTTCAGCTCACTGTCAGACTTCCTCTGTGTCATCTGCTCTGGATTAAAAATAAAGTTAAAGATTAGCAGAATAACACACAAACTCTTCCTTAGACTTCTTGTTTCTTACATTCTCCTTTCCTAACTTAGAATTTAGACAGAATTCAGGAAATGTGTTGCTGCACTGTCTCAGACTTGTTTCATACTTTTCATTATTTGGGACCCAAAACTAAAAAAAAAAAAAAAAAAAAAAGGCTTCACTTTACTGGTGAAGCCATTTTAAAGGTTCGGTATCTCCAGAATTATAACTCCCACATCTGTGAAACTTGGTGAGGACACAGACAACACATTCAAAGCAGATCCAGATAGTCAACTGGCTCCAGTAGAGAGTAAAATTTTAATTACTGGCAACTGAAAATGGAAAAATGTGCTAGGATTTCAAACAAGGGTTGTGTTGGGGCTCCAGAAAGTTCCTGTAAGTGTGTATATATATGGATAGATCCATGTTTCCTACCTTTGGTTTAGATTCCACCAACCTTTGAGGCTCTAACATCAGTAGAACTTTATGTGTCGCAAATATGGCAGGACAAGGTTCCAGTTTGTTGCTGAATGGTGACGTGGACTCATTGGTAGGATCATAAACACTGGTGTCCATAGGGGTCTATATGTTGGTGTTATATGTGCAAAGTTACAAGCTGCTTCTATGCTGTCTTCATGTTGAAGGTAAACAATACGTGAGGTTTATTTTAGCCTTACTGAATGTAGAGCTAATAACACAAAATAAATCTCTTGTTGATTGTGTTGTAAAAGCAAGAAAAGATGCTAAAGTGTCGTCATGCAGGAAGGAAATTCTCACAACTATAGTTTCAAGTGTCTGTTGGTCTCAATGTCAAGTTTGTGATGTCGTCTCCTCCTCCTTGGTGGAGCTGGAGGATGACAGAACATGTAGAGACCTAAAGGAATTATTTTGTAATTTGTTTGCAGTGAGTGGTTTGAATTCTAAACTAATTAAAGCCGCAAGCGGCGATGGACGGGTCCTCGCACCTACGCTTGTCGGCCTTCGCGCAC
>NW_007579777.1:0-2997 GCF_000690725.1 Stegastes partitus
CTTTAATTGGATTTTGTAATGTCCCTTTGAAGTAGAAAAACTTGAATGCAACCAAAAGGTTCAACAGTAAGAAGCGCACACAATATTCCAGTTGGCAGCAAATACAAAGGTCTCCTTATAAACTTTATTAATCAATTTGGTATTTACAAATACATACATAATCTAACAATTCTGATATGAAACATTGGTATTTACAAAATAGCTCTTGGAAAAATTCTGTACAGTACAACCTGATAAGTTAGTAAATTACATTAGTAGGTAACTGTGCAGAAGGTTTCTTAAGGACCCAGAATACACTGAATTCAAGTTCTAAACCTAAATTTCTTTTTCTTTCACTATCAGACAGTTGGTTTAACCAACATTTCAACAAAGAGCTTCAAAGGACCAAATTTCCATGTTCCAGTAAAAATCTAACGATTTTTTGAAATATTACAAATTATAACCATGACATCATACATATGTCGAAGAAAACAAATTTGAGATTGAAATTGTGAGGACATGTAAACAACAAAAACCACCATTCATTAGGTGCTTCACCACAAGTTTCTGAACTCACTGAACATTAAAAGCAACAACACATTTCAAACTGAAACTTAAACTCTTTGCTCCAGAACAGCAGTTCACCATGGCATTCTAATTGCAGCAGGAAGTCTCCTCACACAGCCGAGCTGCCATCGTGGCCCAGAATGTGGCTGATGTTGTGGGCAGGACGATTTGGCTGTTTGCTGGAGTCGGCAGATGAGGTGTTGGAGAGAGACAGCAGGGGTGACATTGGCATGGCTGAGCCATCGGTGGGCATGCCAGTGGCGATCTCAGGGAAGAGAGAGGTGAGGCTGAAGTTAGATATGTGAGGAGTAATTCCAGACGAGTTGGCAATGGGCATAGGGGGCATATCTGGAAGCAAAGGGAAACTGGCCTGACCAAAACCCACAGGGCGAGGCGGGGAGAGGATAGAGCCAAAGCGGTTGTTGAGCGGAGGAGCGCTGCCCTTGTCTGCACTCGGACTGGTAAACATTTGGTTGGGAAAGTATTGAAGGGTGACATCACTGGGAAGGCTGGGGTGAGCAGCTGGAGAATAGGAAGGATAGAAGGAGGGTAAAGTGTTTTGAGGCTCAACTGGGAGAAGGGACGGCGTACGGGAAGCGTTGGGCTGGCTGACAGGCGGGATGAACGTAGAGTTTGCATTGATGGGAGGTGGAGGATTCATGCCTCCTTCAGGAATAAAGGGGAAACCAAAGTTCTGTGTTAGGTGTTGGTCAGGAACCAGGTTGTTGTCACTAGGAACCTGACCACTATCTGCCATAAAGCGTACGATGGTACTGCGCCGTGCCTCTCCTCCAGACTGCGGTCGGCTCAGCAGCACCCCCCCTCCAGAGGGCAGAGGCAGGTGGCCCTCAGGTTCAAAGGGGTTGCTTGGTCTCAGAGCACCTGACCGAGGCCGGTCACCGGGTCTCAGCTTAGTAGGCTGAGCATCTCTGGTGATATGGCGAGAGTGCTGGCTGACAGCGGTGGGTGGTCTGGAGGGGGCCGAGGAGCGGCCTGGCTCAGAGCTGCTGTGTGGGGTTGGAGGGTGGGGGAGACCTGCTCGCACACCTGGGCCTGCGTGCATATTACTAGTGACCTGAGAAATGTGGCCCTTGTTGCCCTCACCAAGTCGCATAGCTGGGGCCTTCTGGGTTTGGGGCACACTGGGGCTAGAGGCCTTGGCCTGTATGTCTCCTGAAGAGCTTCCAGGCACACAGCTGTACTCCATGCTGACTGGGGGGCAGCACTGCGCCGCTCGCTGGTGGTTGCTCTGCTCAGGAAGGTGGGGGGAAAGGAGGCTTTGCATGAAACTCTGGTGACAGCCTTCCTGTTCCCGGTTCAGTGCTGGTCCCACCTGCACTCCCTGTGAGCCAGGATGAGCCCCACTGTAGCCACCACGATTCCTGCCATCTGTTGGGGGGCCAACACCCATCCTGAATCCTCCCTGCTGCTGGCCCTGCGGGCCCCGTTGGGAAGGAGGCACTGACTTAGGGGCCATGTCACTCCCACGAGACACCTGAGCCTCAAAACCACTGAGCTGATGTGCTCCCCCTCCACCTCCCATAGACTTAAAGGGCGGACACTCGGAGACACGCTGAACATCAGTGGACCCTGGATGGTCGGAGGGTAGGCGGTTCTGTGGGTTGTGTGCAATGTTGCCCTTCCCTCGTGATGTGTCCAGGTAACCACGGAGATCTGGCTGCTCCTGAGCAGCACCACGGCCAGGTTGCAGGTGAAGACCCATCCGTTGCTGCTGCTCCCCGCTACTGGAACTTTTACCGATGAGCGCCTCTGCAGAGTAGTTGGACACACGGTGACGTTCCTGGCGAGACGGAGCGCAGGCCAAGTCAGACGACCGGGACACCGGGTTGCTGGAAGGAGAGATGAGCTGTTGCTCCAGAGTTCTGGAGCTCATCATCCTCTGCATAGCATTATGGTCCTGACCAGGCTGAGGAAAAAAAAGAAAAGGTTAAAATGTTGTTAACACAAGTCTCAAAAATATCAAATTAGACTTACGGCAAGATCACCATAGGGCAATGACTGCAAAAAAACAGATATGGTGTAAAAAGTCATCCAGCCATAACCTGATGCTGCGTGCTTCTCAAACATGAGTTAAGCATTTTCTTGTCGGCTCCCATAAATTTTAAAAATAGACAGCGAAGCTAAAAAATACTGACAACCGGCCAGCTATTACAATAACGGAATTGCATTTAACTTAAAATGACTAACAACCTTGAATTTTCATTCCTCTGTCTACACTGTGGCTACGGGGGCAGGGCTGCTCTTTCACTGCAAAGCCCCAGACAAAAAAAGCTCCAGGGCACTCATTTTGTTATTGTTTTTAGGACTTTTTTTGCAGTGGTGGAGTAAATGTGGTCTGCTGTGGTGAACTGCTACAGCGAGATCTTTGTAAAGGGAACACTTAACGGCCACAGTGTCACATAGGCTCAGATAGGTAGACAAACCAGTGGC